>NW_004955443.1:6943522-6959469 GCF_000276665.1 Chinchilla lanigera | reverse complement strand
AAAAAAAAAAAAAAAAAAAAAAAAAAAAAATCTGCAGACATTTTATACGCAGGGAAAAAAAAAAGAGCTCATGGAAGTGCATTTTATTTCTACTACAGAGCAGTCGGGCCCAAATCTGCATCAATCTCAGGGGAACCCTCCTTCTCCCGCGATCTGCCCTCCTTAAGCTTCTGGCCGGGTCCCTTCAGTTGTAATTAATTTCTTACGGAAACTAGGTAAACAGCTTCCCTCAGCCAAGAACAACTGCAAACGCATTTATCTTTCTGCCCCAAATCTATAGGACATCAAATATTGACCAAAATGTTTCTTCAAAGGAAAATGTCAGAGCAGAACGTGGAGTTCATTTCTAGCATCCCTGCATGTTTACTGTTTCCCCAGCTATGTCTCAGCACACATTCCTTGACCACAGACCCCCCTCCAAGGAGTCAGAAGCACTGAACAAGCACCTGCCATTTTTTTTAAATGCAGTCAAGATGCAGCTCTGAGCCAGGTGTGGTGGCGCATGCCTGTAATCCCAGCACTTGGGAGGCTGAGGCAGGAGATCATTGTGAGTTTGAGGCCAGCCTGGGCCACATAAGTGAGTTCAAGGCCAGCCTCAACTGCATAGTGAGACCCTGTCTCAAAAAAGACCCCTCTCCAAAAAAAAAAAAAAGATGCAGCTCTGATAAAGCACAGAACAATGCCACTCTACCAAACCTTAATGTCAGGTATTCTTAGGTCTGAAACAATCCCACTAATGGGGGCTGGGGATTTAGCTCAGCGGCAAAAGCGCCTGCCTGGCAAGCGCAACGTCGTGAGTTCGGTTCCCGGTACCGGAGAAAAACCAAAAAAGGAAGAAAAGAAGTATACACAAGGGGAGATCAAAGGAAACAGTGAAGCAGGGCATGGTGGTGCACACCTGTAACCCCAGCAAGTGGAAGGCTGAGGCAGGATTGCTGCAAATTCGAGGCCGGCCTGGATATATAGTGAGACCCTGTCTCAAAAAAAGAAAAAAGAAAGAAAGAAAAAGAAAAAGAAACAATGAATGCTTAAATTAAAAGAAAAACATTACAGCAAAAGACACTGTCAAAAACAAGATGGGTGTGTGTGTTCAAAGTGAGGAATAGTTTGAAGGGCATCGATGGCAATGTGTCTTTTACTGCAGTTAACTTTTTAATTTAAACACTCACCATATTTTACAGTCACTCCTCACTGAGCAAATATTTATGGCAATTTCTGTCAAAAACATTATAGCATGTCCTCATCCACCATATTCCTTGGATCTGGCACTGTGCAACTTCTGGCTCTTCCCCAGCGTCAAAGTGACCGTGAATGGGAAATGCTTCCTGGTCTTCAAGGCAGCCATAACAGTGCAACTGAAGCCCCTCTCAAAGCAGGACTTCCGGAACGGCTTTAGAGCGTGGCAAGAATGATGGGATAAGTGTGTTTGAAGCAAAGAATTTGTTGAGGGAGATTAGTGTAATGTCTTTTACTGCAATAAATTCTTTTAAATTTAAGCATTCACTGTGTTTTTCTATCACATTCCATGTAACGAAACTCTGGGAGTATTCTAGTGATATTTCCAAGGAAACAGTCTTAGAGCCAGAGGAGGACCGTTCCCAAGGTCAGCTGTGATCAATCACTCAATCAAACCATGGCAGACCTTGCTACGAAGACTGCGCCCTGGTGCAGGGACCACATTTTTCCAAACCTGACTGCATCTGGGAAGCCTTAAAGAAGCCTGAACTCTGACCCCCATTTACCGTGGGCAACAAATGCACCAGCACCTCATTATACAACAATTATACAACAAATGCACCAGCACCTCATTTCCACATCTCAGAGGAGGATAACAAGCAGGACCTACTCAGGAGGAGCGGCTGGCTGTGTGGCTTCCATGTGGTAATGCCTGGCATACCGTGTGGTGCTCAATAAACGTTAGCCGTCACTATATCCTCTCGCCAAATTTCACTCACTTTGTTCCAGACAGCCGTTCACCGCTGCCCTTTTGTGTGATTGTTGAAGGTACTCATTATTACAACTCTTCGAAAAGTACCTTCCTTATTAAAAGTTTCAAAAAATGAAATTTAAATGAATGTGAAAGTGTTGGGGGGCTCTGGGACCTTTTGGAAACTAACCCACCCTGTGTAAAACCAAAAACCACACGCCATTCGGCCCAATTAGGCAATAATAAATTTAATCCCACTTACATGGGCCCCATGCCAAAATAAGAAGCTGTAGCCTTTCAGGTTCTTTGCTACGATTGCAAAATGTTATTCATCGTAATCTCTCCTCCGGCCTCCACCCAACCCTAACGATTGATGGCATTTTAAAACATCACTTTTTTGGGCTGAAGTTTTCTATTGCTTCAGATCAAAACACAGCATTTTATTCCTGTGAATTTGGAAATATATGCTTGCTCTTTTTGAAAGAATCACCACTGGCAGAGGAAAGGGACTTGTAGTTTGGCCTAAAAATGAATAGCTACACTTTTACTGCTCTAAGCGCCACAAGCCCGATTCCTTGCTTGTTCTCGAATCCCAGCATTTGTCCTGGGTTCTGGAAGCTGAAACACGGGGTTTTCTAGAGACACACATCAGGCTTTCACACCAGAGTGTGAAATGTCTTTCTGACCCATGTCCACCCACAAAGCCCGCAGCAGGGCAACAGAGCCTTTGTTAGGAAGGCTAGGCACGGGAGAGACAAGAAATATATATGTGCATGTTCCAAGTGGGTCCTCTTGTAAGACGCGGACACGGACAGCGTGAACTTACACGCCTCCCCGAGGGTGTGCTCAGCTTCGCCCCATGGTACTTTCTGTCATCTTTCATAATGGGGGGGCGAATCTCTTTGTTCATGCCATGACATACTTAGTTTTCATATTCGTTATACACTAAATACTGTAAATTAGGAAATTATATTGAATGTGCAGAAAATAATATATAAAATATAAAAGCCAGGCATGGTGGCACATGCCTGTAATCCCTGCACCCGAGAGGCGGAAGCAGAAGGATCACCAAGTGTTCGAGGCCAACCTGGGCTACACAGTGAGTTCAAGAGCAGCCTAAATTACACAGTGAAACCACCTCAAGCCTCCCCCCCAAAAATATAGGTATGTATATATTTAATATAGTAAATATCATTTAAATATAAAATGTTTAATCTATGACAGTTAATGGAGAACTAAACATGTTATAATAAACTGCACACTAAATCAACTTAAATACTAAAATTTTAGTAGACAGATGTGACTAAAACTACACTAACCATTTTAGTAGATAGCTGTGACTACTACACTTTAGTAGCTAGACGTGACTAAAACTGTGAGTTCAGTGGTGCTGGGGGTGGCCTCGCACATGCTGGACAAGCTCTCTACCACGCAGCTCCACCTCCAGCCCCTCCTGGGGTTTCCTGTAAACACTGGCTCCCTGTCCCCACTTCCTCATCCCAGCTTCCTACACAGCTGCTAGGGTTTGAAAGCCTCCCCCGAACACGTGCCCCCGCAGCTCACGCGCCCGCCTTATCTGGGAAGTACAGTGGTTAGGGTTGGGCGAGGTCATGACGGATGGGGTCCCACAGTGGCATTAGCAGCTGTATCGGAGGAGGGCATGACCCAGCCGGCACGCTTGCTGTCTCCCCATACAACGATGCCTGTGCCAAGGCACAACACAGCGCAGCAGCTCTCAGGGGCCAGGTGAGGAGGCCCAGGCTCTCAGACTTCCTGGCAGCCAGAGCCAGGGCCCTGGACATTTCTCCTCTGTGCAGTGAGGTGGCCTCAGGAGTTTTGTGGCAGCAACAGAAAACAGACTAAGACCCCAGCAGGTGCGCAGGGAGCGCTGTCCGCTTCGTGCAGCACGCACACACCACATACTCTGTATCCGCGAGTGGGCAGTCAGCGGGGGGTGCTGAAAGGTACCCAGCTGCAGAGCAGGGCGGCTCCTGCCCTTGTAGGTGGCACCGTGTACCCAAGGGACTCGTGGGCTCATGTGATACCTCCTGGGGGTGGGAGACAGGCAGCTCGGTAGCCATGCCCCAGGTGAGCTCTTGTTCCCCTACGCCCCCTCTGGAAATTGTTCTCCCCAGTAATCCAAGCCAGGATCCTGGGCCTCTCCCTTCCCAAAATCCGGGCCACCACCAAATACCACCGCTCAGCCAGCCTTTGGGAAACCCCTGCCACACCTGCGCCAGGGCGTAGGCCGAGGCAGGCTGAGACTAGGCAGGCGAAGGGCACAGCGATCACAGCTTAGCCAGCCGCACTCCCCCCTCATAAAGATGGTGTCCCCAGCCCATTCACAGTGGCCCTGGATCCAGCCTCCTCCACGTAGCGCTGGTAACCCTACCAGGAAATCCTTCCCAGGCCTCCGGCTCACCTTGGTGGAGCAGACTGGAAGATTCTCCCTACGAGGGGCCTGTGTGCTTGGGGCCCAGTAACCCCAAACCCGACCTCCAGCCCCTCTCCTTACATGGAAGCAACATCAGCCTTCATTAAGTCTCTCAACAAACCAAGCTTTTCTACCCGCAGGACTTTCACAAATGCCACCCTGCCCAGCAAGAATGAGCGGCTTCCCGTCACCTCCCAGGGAGACCCTTCTCTAGGGGGCCAAGGCGAGATGGCTCTGCCTCTTACAGTTCTGTTGGTTCTTCCAGAACACTTAATCCCCAGCTCCACCATCTTAAGACTGCTCCTTTTGGGAAGAAAACTGTTCACATAGCTTTTTTTTTTTTTTTTTTTGGCTTTTTGAGACAGGGTCTCACTATGCAGTCCAGGCTGGCCTTGAGCTCACTATGTAGGCCAGGCTGGCCTTGAACTCACGACAATCCTCCTGCCTCAGCCTCCCGAGTACTGGACGCTCGGCCTTACCACAGCATATTTAGTCTGGCACACAGCTCCAAGAGGAAGCTGAACTTGTATCTACACAAGAAAAATAGGTCCTTGCAATGTATCCAGTTTTTATTTGTTCATGTCGGGATTTTTGTTGCTTTTTTTGTTTGAGACAGGGTCTCACTTAGGTAGTCCAGACCAGTCTTGAACTCAACATGTCACCTAGGCTGACCTTGAACTTTTGATCCTCCTGCCTCATCCCCCTAAGTGCTAGGATTATAGGCACATGTGTGCTACCACTGCCACTGCTCCCAGCTTTCATGTATGGAGTTTAAACTAACTTAATTCATATTTACTTTTTCCACTTGTTGGTAAATAATTACTTCCAGCTCCCTCTGCATAGTACATTATTAAATGAGGGCCTAACGTAACATTTATATGCTATTCACTTCTAAAGTTCCATTCAGTCTATATGGTAAGTAATAAAATGAGTGACAGAAAGAACTAGAAATATTAGCTTTTGTTTTCTAGGTTATTTCATGAGTTTTGTCTTCATGAAGTAATTAAATTTAGGGCCTCACACATACGAAGCATGCGTGCTAAGTTATAACTTCATGTTTTTAAACTCCTAAACAAATAGTCTCTACCAGTTGTGATAGAAACTGTGGTGTAGTGGCTTCCAAATGAACTGTTTTCAGGTTTTGTTTTTGTTTTTGTTTTTGTTTTGAGACAGGGTCTCACTGTACAGCCCAGGCTGGCCTCGAATTCATAGTGCTCCTTTTGCCTCAGCCTCCAGAGTGCTGGGATTCTAGCCCTGCACTGCCATGCCCAGCTTCCAAATAAGCTTTTAAATTATCCAAATAATTCAAAACCAGCCATAAACCACGATCAGTAAGTCAGAAATGGGAGCTGTGGGTGTAGCTTGGTGGCAGAGCACATCCCTAGCACGCAGGAGCCCCTGTGTTCAATCCCCAGCACCACAGGGGGGAAAAACCAAAAGCAGTCTGAAATGATTAAATCCAGGGTTTTCACCGACCATCAGGAAAATTTATATGCTACGGCTTCTTTTCTTGTTTATTTGAAGTACTGGAGTCCAACCCAAGGGCACTGTACCGCTAGGCTACATCCCCAGCCCTTCTTATTTTTCATTCTGAGACAGTCTCACTAAACTGCCTAGGTGGGACTCAAACTTGTGATCTTCCTGCCTCAGCCTCCCTGAGTGTACCAAGGTGCCTGACTTTTAACTGCAAAGCACCTTCCTGGACCCATACCTACCTACAGAATAGTGCTAACACCCACAGGATCCCACCAGTCACTGCGAAGCTCTTTCCAGTGAGTGATGGACAGAAGAAAGGCAGGCAGAAGCACAAAGGGAAAGCAGTTTACCAGACCCAGGTGCTTGTCCAAAGGAAGACAGAAGAAGGCCAGGGCTAACAAGAAGCATAATGCCAGTCAGAGAAAAGGCAAGTCCAAGGTCTTGTACCAGGGTTTTGGGGAAATATTCAAGACTGAGATGACCTGGGTACAATGGTGCACACCTGCAATCCCAGAACTCAGGGAGGCTGAGGCAGGATGACTGCAAGCTTGGATCCTACCTGAGCCACTTGGCAAGACCCTGTCTCAAAAGATAAAATAAAAAGAGCCAGGGATGTAGCCCAGTGTGAAGGTCCTGGGTAGTACCAAAAAAACCCGGACACCGGTACTTCTTTCTCATGCCAGGTCAAGGCAAAACACCTAAAGGAGCTCTGCAGTCGAGAAAACTCTAAACCTAGATATAATCCCACCACAGCGGTTGGCATTTGGCAGAATTTCAGAGGTCAAAAGAGATAGTGGAAAAGTACGACGTGACGACAGTAACTTTCAAAAGAGTCATTAATTATAATTAAACTACAATAGAAAAAGATAAACAGTATGGTAACACGAGTTAGGCAATCATCTGCAGGGCATGCAATTCGCAGGGCTGGTTCACAACAGAGGGCACACGGCCGGCACGCGGAGACCGAAATCACGGAAAGATTGCCCAAGCCAGGCTGCGACTCGGACATGGGAAGTGCGGAAGTGCTTGCAACACCCGGCTCAGCCCGCGCTCCTCTCGGACTTACTCATCGGCCTCCAGCTAGGGCTTGTGACACGGAAAATCCAGCAGGGAGACCGCAGCAGGCACCGCCGGGAGCAGCCGGACAAACCCCGCATTCACGCGTGGATGCCGCCCAGCTGCATTTTCAGAAAAGCACAGGCTGACGCTGCGTGGGTGTTTGACTCATTTGATGAGTAAATATTTATGAAGCGCCTACTCTGCGCACACATCACCTCTAAGCTGCATGGGTACATCAGTAAAACAAGGGCATTCAGGTCAAGGAGAAGACAGGCACCCTGGTACATGCCTGTAATCCCAGCACTCCGGAGGCTGAGGCAGGAGGATCACCATGAGTTCGAGGCCAGCCTGGGCTACATATTGAGTTCAAGGCCAGGCTGCACTGCAAAGCAAGACCCTGCCTCAAAGAAACAAAACTAAGCTGGATATGTAGCTCAGTGGTAGAGTGCTCGCCTAGCACATGCAAAGCTCTATGTTTAATCCCCCAGTATTGAAAAAAAAAAGAATAAATAAATACATGCAGTCAGCCCAGCCCAATGGCATTTTTGTAGTAAGTCCAGGTATTTGGGAGGCTGAGGCAGGAAGACTACTTGAGCCCAGGAGTTCCAAGTCAGCCTGGGCAACATAATAAGACCTTGTCTCAAAAGTAAACCAGGTGCTGTGGTACAAACCTGTAATCCCAGATATTCAGGTGGCTGAGACAGGAAAATCACAGTGACTAGACTACATAAAGACACGCTATCCCAAACTCCACCCCCCAGATAAATAATAAAAAGAAGCTCAAGCCAGGTATGGTGGTGCATTGCTGTAATCCCAGCAGTCCCGAGGCTGAGGCAGGAGGATCTAGATTTGGAAGCCAGCCTGGGCAATTTAGCTCTAAGGGCTGGGGATGAGGAGGTGCTGGGACAGATCACATGGAGAAAGCGAGTGTGATGTGGGCATAGCAGGGAGGGAGCAGGGTGGGGAGGGTAGCGGGGTCACGGAAGTATCGCAGCTAGGCTAGGCCGAGCGCTGGACAGCTCTCGGCCGAAGACCGACAGGGCCGACTTCTGCTTTCAGAGCTGCTCTGGACACCGGCTCTGGACCTACAAGGTGAGTGGATGAGGATTGAGGGTAACGTGCAGAAGCCAAGAAGTCACTTCCGGCCAGGCTGCGTTGGTCCCAGCCGCTGCAGGCGGGGAGGTCAGGCACACCTGCCCACCCTCCGGAAGGTCTCAGGACACACCTGCATCACCTAAGGGCAGGGCAGCAGGCAGGACAGCTACTCCGGACAGCGTCCCCTCTGAGCGGTTTCCATGTATCATGGGCAAAGCTCCAGGCCCCTGGAGGGGGACCATGGAACCCACAATGGGGGGCCGAGCAGAGGTCCCCGCCCCCCTCCCGGCCCATGCCACACGGCTGCCACATGACGCTGTGTTGCTTCTTGAGTTTCTGCATACACTTTCCTCATTTCAGAGAAACTGTACCTCTTCCTTCTAATAATTATCGAACACATTCATTCTATTTATGATGAAAAGTGTATTTTTTAAACCCAGCAGGGTGGTGTATACCAGTAATTGCAGCACTTGGGAGGCTGAGGCAGAAAGACTGCTGCCAGTTCTAGGTCGGCCTGGGCTCCATAGTGAGTTCATGCACAGTGAGACCCTTCTCAAAAGGCAAAACAACAATGCATCTTTTCCAAGCCTTGCAAGGCTGGCCAGGGCAGACAGATGCCTCGCATGCACGAGGCCCTCGCCAACACGTGGGAAAGAAAAGCCACAGCAAATGTGAAGCCTTTAAAGGACAGTGAATGCCAGGCGAGGTGACACAGGCCTGTAATCCCAGCACTCGGGAGGCTGAGGCAGGAGGATCATTGCGAGTTCGAGGCCAGCCTGGGATACAAAGTGAGCTCAAGGCCAGCCTGCACTGCATAGTGAGACTCTGTCTCAAACACACACACAGGGCAGTGAAGAGCAGAAGAGGTAGAAGCTTCTACACAATAGGTGACAGGCACCTGAGCACTGTGACAGTTGTCTCCTCCCATGTTGCCAACACCCCTGCCACATTTTGTAAAGGCCTGGCTCATCCCTGCCTGAGGTCACTTCAGGACCAGCCTACTTCCTTCCTCCACCCAACCAATTTTATTTGTTTTGCTTTGTTTTGTTTTTTTTTTGGTTTTTCTCCAGTACCGGGAACCGAACTCACGACCTTGCGCTTGCCAGGCAGGCGCTTTGCCGCTGAGCTAAATCCCCAGCCCCTCACCCAACCAATTTTAGTAAAATGCTTGTGGAAAAATAGACAAAGTCATCTATGTGAATGTGATGTGGGATGCATACATTGCAACCCAAAAATGCGGTGATTTGAGATGGGAATGTACTTGGGTAAGGGCGTCTCATTTACTGAGTCACTCTGGAGAAACCACATATCCTGAGAGATGTCTCAGGTATGAATACCGCCTCTCGGGACATGAATCTCTGTGTGCCTGGAAAAAAAGCCTACATACAGAAGTACTGCATGGAGCAGCTCCAAGAAAGTCCCACACTACATGCACCGACATGGCTACTTAATACTAACCAAGCCGGGCACGGCACATGCCTGTAATTCCAGCACTCCGGAGGCTGAGGCAGGAGGGTCCTTGCAAGTTCAATTCCAGCCTGGGCTACAAAGTGAACTAAGGCCAGCCTGAACTGCATAGAGAGACCCTGTCTCAAAAAGACAAAAAACAAAACAAAACAAAAAAAACTAACCAATAAAGTCCTAATAGGAACTACTTAAGTTTGATGTACTATATTCTTTCTTTTTCTTTCTTTCTTCCTTTCTTTCTTTCTTCCTTCCTTCCTTCCTTCCTTCCTTTTCTTTTTTTGTTGGTAGTACTATGAATTGAACACAGGACCTTCACACTGAGTCACATCCCCATCTCATTTGTTTATTTTATTTTATTTTGAGACAAGGTCTTTCCAAATTGCTAAATTACCTAAACTTGAGGTCCTCCTGTCTCAGCCTCCCATAGTCCTGGGATTATAGGTGTGCACCACCATGCCCAGCTAATGTATTATTCTTTTTCTTTTTTATGGTTTTATTAAAGATAAGGTCTTTTATGTAGTGTACCACCACACCAGGCTACATTCTTAAACACTAGAAACTTCTGTTTTACGTTAACCACCTCCAGAATCTATGCTCCACTTTCAGCAGGACACTGGCATCCTCTTCCTTAAGAGATAAAGCATTATCCTCATTTTGATGATTCTGAATAACCCTTTCTCCCTGAGCAGCACAACTCAGACAAAAACCAAAAGAAACTTGGCAAAATAGGGGCTGCCAGAGCCAACGAATGGTATTAGGAACAGAATCCTGAATTCCAATCAGCAGAAGAACCCACACAAGAAAATTCTTCCCCAAAGGAAAAGTGAGATAAGAATCAAACACTGTCAGGCATGCTGGCGTATGCCTGTAATCCCAGCGTTCAGGAGGCTGAAGCAGGAGGATCACAAGTTAAAGGCCAGCCTACACTACATAGTGAAGCCTTGTTTCAAAAAACCAAAAAAATTAAAAATAAAAATAAATAAACTTCTTTTTTTCCTTTTAAGGTAATGGGGATTGAACCCAAGCCTTTGCACTGAACTAGCTCTCCTTTTTGTATTTTTGATAAGGTCTTGCTAAATTGCCCTCACCAGGCTCAAAGTCATGTCCCCCTTGCCTCAGCCTCCCAGAGCGATGACAAGTGTATACCACCACACCTGGCTACACTGTCCTAAACTCTTAACATACAAGAGATTAATCCGTACAACAATGCTATGCAGCAGGCATTTTGTTTCTGTTTTTTTGAGATAGGGTCTTGCTAGTGTTCCAGGCTGGCTTCAAACTCTGTGGCAATCCTCCTGCTTCACCCTCCCAAGTGCTAGGATTACAGGTGTGCACCATCACGCCCAACAACGGAGCAGGCCTTTTACACTTGGAGACACCGAGTCACTGAGCAACTGGGTTACCTGCAACATGAAGTAAGTGACAGCTGGCATGGAACCAAGGCTGCCTCTGCTCTTAGCAACTCTCCTGTGGACTCCGAATTTAATGCGAACAGTCACCCTTTTCCTCCAAACTATGGTTGCTATCCTACCGAGACCCCGTCTCCTTCTCTCCACACGTGACTCAAGTTTGCTGATTACGCTGAGAACAAACCAGCCCACAAAGCGGAGCTCCCTGCACCAACACGCTGCAACTCTGGCCTTGTGTAATCTACCTAAACCCCAAGGTAAGCCAGCAGCCACCGCATTCTTTCCCCGGGCAAGTCTAAAATAGTTAGGATCACCTGCATGGGGAAATATATCACAGATATTAGCTTGTAGAATAAAAAAAAAAACAAGCATTGAGTCCTGTGTTAGTTAATAATAAGTAGCGGGGCCCCGCTGAGCTTTCTGTGTCACCAAATCCTCCCAGTCACAGTTACACAAAGGCAACTTTGTCTCGGGAGGGCAACCGAGAAGATGGACTTAATCTTGCAAGGCCCTGGTGAACCACAAACCATGTCATTATTTTTCTTAAATAAATGACAACCATCAGAAAGAAATATTATTTCAGCCACCTCTTCAATAGTCACCAACACTGTGATGTGTTGAAGAGGTGGCTGAATAGTCATCACCAACATAGATCCTTACTGTTAGAAGCAGGAATGTTTTACCTGAGCTTCAAAAGCTCAAATAGGCATTTCTAGCACAAGAAGCAAACTGATCTATGAGAAACACCACCTGAAAAATCGTCTCTATTTCATTAAGCACTTTAGCATTGTTTTTTTTCCTTTCTGGCACATGAAATGCTTAAATGCATAAAAAGCACTGAGCTGAGTGAGTCACAGTGCTCCAGAAGTTGGTATTTATCAAGGCCAAGTGTGATGGTGCATGCCTGTTATCCCAGCACACAGGAGGCTGAGGCAAGAGGATCACTCTGGTTCCGAGGCCAGCCTTGGACACAAAGTGAGTTCAAGGCCAGCCTGAACTACATAGTAAGACCAACTGTCTCAGCCCTGCTCCCTAAAGTAGACACGCGTGTGCGCAGGCGCATGCATGCCGGGCCTAGAACCAGACCCTCCCACACTTGAAGGATATGCCCTACCACTGAGCTATACTCCCAGTCACAAAGTAGACACTTTTTACTATAATTTTTACAGGTGGCCATTTCCTGGGTCAGGTACAGGAGTCCTGTCCCTTTTTCAGTTGCACAATCCCCGGTTTTCATTGACACCCACTCAAGGCCACTGGCACTCATAGTAATTCTTGCTCACCTGCGTGTGAATTACCCACACGCTCCGCGCAGCTGTCTTCTACTCACTCTACTTAGGGAACTGGAGCAAAACTGGTCATGAGCCAGGGCAAAGCACACAATCAGGTTGGAGCTGTTGGGGACCTCCTCCATTCAGCACCCACGATGGTCGCGGTGCCAGCTGACACATTCGTAAGAACCACAGATATGCAGCATCCCAAAGACAAAGGTCATCAGCAGAGAGACTGGATATTGTTTTCTTGATTAATATCACTGACTGAAATTTACAAATAAAGTAACCCTATCTGTGGCAACTGAAAGATAGATATTTTCCAAAAACACAAAAGTTTTCAAAGCTTTGCTGACACTCTGTCTTTTAATGCCATCTCTCCCAGATGGCTTTCAGAAAGGCAGAGAGGGCACTTTTAGTTTCTAAAATGACCCCGCTCTAAACCCTCTGAGGGGACACCAAACAATCATCTATCATCAGTTTACCTTTTTAAATTCACCTAATACACCCACAAATCACTTTTTTTGTTGTTGTTTTGTTCTGTTTTCTCTTTTTGTCTTTTTGAGACAGGGTTTCAGGATGGCCTTGAACTCACTTTGTAGCCCAGACTGGCCTTGAACATGAATCATAGTGAACCTCCTGCCTCAGCCTCCCAGAGTGCTAGGATTACAGGTGTGTGCCATTACGCCTGGTCACAAATCACTTTTACATAAACTAAGCTTCTCTGCTGAACAAAAACCTAAAGACTCACAATAAAAGAGTGCTTTTTTTTTTTTTGGAGACAGGATCTTGCTACATAGTTCACGCTGGCCTTGAACTCACAGAGATGCTTCTACATCAGCCTCCAGAGTGCTGGGGTTATGGTAGTGCATCACCATGCCTGGCCAGGGTGCTTACATTCCAGATGTAAGTTACAAAGTCGCTACGATTTTTTTCAGTTGTCCTTAAACTGCTGCAGAAAGCAGAAGAAATGCAGAAGGTGCTAGAGAGCGGGGTGACGGGCTTGTGCCTTCTGTAATCAGTTTACCTTGGTGGCACCAAGAAAATGGTGTCAAGGACTCATTCAAATGAGTGTCTGAGCCGGGCGTGGTGGCGCACGCCTGTAATCCCAGCACTCCGGAGGCTGAGGCAGGAGGATTGGTGCGAGTTCAAGTTCTGCCTGGGCTACAAAGTGAACTCAAGGTCAGCCTGAACTGCATAGCGAGACCCTGTCTCAAAAAGACAAAAACAAACAAAAAAAAAACAAAAACAAAAACAAAAAAATGTGTGTCTGTTGTGGCACAAGATGTCATTCCAATCACAACAGGGTTGGGGTGGGGGGGCTCAAATAAATCCCCAAGGTCACCAGGGTGCCAGCTCACCTGCAACAGCTTGAGGGCACCACGAGCCTCCAGGGGAGCTCTCCCGTCCACGGTGCTAGCGCATTCAGGGCTCACCTATCTCTAGGCCACTTATTGCTGCAGACAGTCTACTTTCACTGAAGATTCCTTTCTACACCATTTTCCCAGCAAAAGATAAAGAGATTGGGGGGCTGAACCCGACACTCCTCTGCCCCCTACAGATGCTGCTTGACTGTGAGAAACAGAACCAACCAGAGACCAAGCTGACGCGGGTTCAGCAGTGTGCTAGGAGGAGGCGACCCGGGATCACACACGCCAAGCCCAGGGCACCAGGTCTCGAATCTCTCCAGCAGGAGACGTCTGCAATGCAACAACTCGAGGTGGCAGGGGAACAATGGCTTATTATCATGTCAACACCAGTTCTCAGGGGTCCCAGGCCTCTTATCATGTCGCCCAAGTCATCCCAGCATTGTCACCATGGCCAATCTGCACGCGATTGTTCTCTGAAACAATTCTTCTGAGTAGGTGGTGGCTGTGACGAACACACACCTCTGAAGATATTCAACCAGAAAATCCACATCATCGTAAGACACGGAGCCTGCGCCCAAGAGGAAAACTCTATCTCTTAATCGGCTGGGAGCTGGAATGTTCCAACCTAACCTTTAACTTGGAATCATTCGGACAAGTGCTTCAAACCAGGACTTCATGGTAACTTCACAAAAGTTTGGCACACAAATTCTACAATCATACAAAACATAGCCCTTTGCTAGGTCTTATGAATCCCAAACTTGAGCCCTCTCCACAGTCAGTTTCGCTTTTTTTGTTAAAATCATGCATCCTTTAGGAGAAATAACAGAATCATGGTTTCATTTGCGCCTAGGCCCAATTTTAAGAAAATCTCCCTCCCCTATACCAACACTGCGGCCTTTCCTGAAAAACTGGGGAACAGGACCCTAGACCTGGAGGCGAAAACCTGTCTGAAACAGCCAAGTCTTCTTCTGTAGCAGTCAAAGCGCAGCCATTTGGGACATATTTTAATCTTGAGCTCAGGAGTGGAATTTGGGGGCAGGTGTCCGGCTCAAGGGTAGAGCCCTGACCTAGCGTGCGGCAGGGCCTGGGCTCCCCACCCTCCAGCTCAGGAAAAAAGGAAAAAGAAAAGTAGAACTTGGAAAGCAAATTCAATCACACTGTAAGAAAATAATTTCAAATATATGAGCCTTTTTCCAAATCCTTGACTAGAGTTGGCTCAACCACTTCTAAGCCAGAAAGAAAGGTTTCCTGTGGGTGAGTTCGTCCTGTGAGAAAAAAACTCAAGTGATCTTAAACCTAAAGTCAGCATATAGAGCACGTGTCCAGGAATGTGGGCCTTCTTTGTTTCTGCGTTTCTTTTCTTTTCTTTTCCTTTGTCTTTTTGAGACAGGCTCTCACTGTGCAGTTCAGGCTGGATTTGAGTTTACTTTGTAGCCCAGGCTGGTCTCGACTTCACAACAATCCTCCTGCCTCAGCCTCCTGAGTGCTGGGATTACAGGCATGCACCACCACGTCCGGCCTGCCTTCATTTTCATCCTCTGTTTCGTCAACTGCTTTGGGCAAATCTAATCTAGAGCAGTTCAGTGAGAAATCAAAAACATGTTCCAGAGGCTCAGGCAGGAAGATCGCTTGAGTGTAGAAGTTCAAGATCAGGCTGGGCAACACAATGAGACCCCATCTCAAAACACAGATGATACAGTATTACACAATATTTTGACTACTACAACTATAGGGACGATGCTGAATTCTCAATCCTACAAACTTCTTTTAAGGCAATAATTAAGATGATAAGAAATTTTCAGAAGGATTCATATTTAGAAACTGTTCAACTGGGTGTGGTGGCACACACCTATAATCCCTGCACTTGGGAGGCTGAGGCATGAGGATCACTGTGAGTTTGAGGCCAGCCTGAGCTATGTAATGAGTTTAAGACTAGCCTCAGCTACATAGTGAGACCCTGTGTCAAAAAAAAAAAAAAAAAATTCAAAAACACTCCTGATCAAATGAAGTGAGCTGTGGCTCAGTGACAGAGTACTAACCTGGCATGGATAATACCCTAGGTCCATTCCCAACGTAATCAAAAAAATATATATATAGATATATAGATATATATATATGGAAGCAAACTCAAATATTTTGTAAGAAAGGTGAATGGCAGAACTAGACTGGTATCTTTGGACTTGTCAGCCTATTTCTTCATTTGATGTATACTGAAAGTTAATTATGAAGCAAGACACTTGAGAAATTTCTAATTTTCCATTCTCCCAGGATGTAGTGTCCTAAGACCTCAGTGAGGCCTAATGTGACATCAGAAAAGCCAGAAGGGGTGAAGGTGGCACAAGCCTGTAATCCCAGCACTTAGGAGGCTGAAGCAGGAGGATTGCTGTGGGTCCTAGGCAAGCCTGAACTACATAGCCTGACCTTGTCTCAAAAAAAAAA
>NW_004955443.1:6941741-6943422 GCF_000276665.1 Chinchilla lanigera | reverse complement strand
AAAAAAAAAAAAAAAAAAAAAAAAAAAAAGACAGAACAATGTGACCCGTGAGATGGACACATAAAAAGTACAAAGCCCAAATTATCTTCTCCTTTCCCTCCCTCCCCCTACTTCCTTTTCAGACTGGGTTGGTTTTTCCTTTTTCCCTCCAAGCCATCACGTTATTAATCTGATATTTATTGCTTAAATCCATAGCAAGACAAACTCCCACCCAGTCCGGTCTCATACTCTCAGCTACTAGGTTTGTGTTCTACACCACCGCCACCCTTTTACCTTTTAGAATCAGCACCTGAGATTCCCAAACGCCTCTCACTCTTAACTGCCAATCTTTTGTACTCAAAGCTTCCACGACCCTTGCATGTTGTGTTGCTAATCCTCTGCTTTCCCGTCTTTGCCTTAAAATACATTTGTGATCTAGATCCCTGCTAAAGAAGTAAGTCAGCACACTAAGCGGCAGGGCAGCTGCTTGATTTTGAGTCAAAGCAGTGATGGCCCCTAAGTAAGTACCTTGGGGACACTATCTTTCTGTCACTTTGATAAGCCTCAGGAGGAAGCTACAGCCCCAAATGCCTTGGGACCGTACCCAGGAGTCGCTGCACTTTGACCTGATTTTTATTTTTATTTTTTGTTTTGTTTTTTGGTTTTTCTCCGGTACCGGGAACCGAACTCACGACCTTGCGCTTGCCAGGCAGGCGCTTTTGCCGCTGAGCTAAATCCCCAGCCCCTGACCTGATTTTTAAAAGGGTCCTTTATTTGAAAAATTCTACTTCCATCATTTTTCACTGGTCTCTTAACTATCTAGCGGCTGCAGACTCGTGAGCTGTCAAAAAACGGAAGCCCTAAACTTGTCTACAGATCGAATGTTTAACTAAAAGCACCACGCAGGCCTCTCTCGTGTCACCTTCAGAGGTGAAATGCTGCAGGAAGACCCCCCTCAGCCTCGGTTAACACTTCAATGACAATCTCCACTCACCACGGGTCCCCCAACTCCCCAGGAGGCTCCAAAGTCACCTGTGCCTGTGGACGGCCCAATCATGTGTTTTCAAGTGTAAAAAAAAAAAAGCCCTGTTTGTTTTATGAAAAAAGACTCATCGCTACAGGAAACACGACGGGTCTGACTGTATGAGTATCTGCTTTTCCCAAAGCTGACGCCTTGAAAGTCTTTTCATAAATGCCTTTACTTCCCACTAAACACATCGGAGTCCGAAGGCGGCGCTGGAAGGAGGGGCATACGGGCTCAAAGTGCGCAGAAAAGGGGAGAGAAAAGTGCTTCAAAGCTCGGTGCCCACAGGGCAGGCGGAGGGACAGGCGCGGAGACGACCCGAGAGCACCTTACCTTTCGCTAAGTCTGCGGAGGTGCCCCGCGGAGCCGACCGCGCGCAGCCCAGCAGCGACTCGCACAGCGGAAGGGAACCTACCACATCTTCGCGGCCGCCCTCTTTTTAATGTAAAACCAAAATAAGGAGTGTCCAGCGACTCCCCACCGCGCCCCTTAAAGCCACAGATCGCTCCGGGCTGCGCTCCGGCCGCTCGGGAAGCCGGGGCGTGACTGCTCGGCCTTTCCTAACCTTGGGGACCCGCGAGGGAAACGGCCCGCGAGGAGGGCAGCCCTGCCACCCGCTGCTCCCTGCCCCGGGGGCGCGGACCGAGTGGGGCGCGGAGCCGTCTCCCCGCCGAGCTC
>NW_004955443.1:6909888-6941034 GCF_000276665.1 Chinchilla lanigera | reverse complement strand
CCGGGCGCTGACCTCCGCGGGCCTCGCTGCGGGGCCCGGGCGCCGCCGCTTCAAAGCGGCTCATTTGAATGCGCTCGGACCTGGTGTTACCGCTGGGTTCCAGCGAGGGAACAAAAACAGCGCAGTCCGCGACTGCAGCCCGGCCCCCTCCGGGCCCTGCGGCCCTGCGGGCAGGGCACTGCAAGTGCGACCCCTGCCCGCCCCCACGAAGCCCAGCCCGCCCCGGTGTACCTGTTTACCCGGGAGCGCGGCGCTCCCGCAGCGCAATGGCGCGCCGAGCCTGTGGCCCGCAGGAATCAAGTCAGTGACTAAACAAACGAGAAGAGGAAGCGGGCACCACCAGGAACCTGAAACATGGTTGTGATTTCGGGTTGCAGTGTCATTCAGCTGAGGAAAAGAAAAGAAAAGGAAAAAAAAAAATACTGTTTCTCATTCGGCCACTTTCGTGAAGGAATGCTCCAAAAATAGTTTTTTTGCTGATTGAATGACCTGGCACTTAGGGTTGGCGGCCATTGTTGCTGTTACTATTTTTTTTTTTTTTTTTTTTGAATAAGATGACTTGTTTTGCTTTACAAGAGAGGCGAAGAAGACTGACGTAGAAGTGGGCTCCAGACCCAGCGCTCCACTCGTTCCACTCAGCAGCTGGGAAGCTGTCCGTTTCCCCATCTGGTTTGGGGAGATTCTACGGAAGGGATTTGTGTGACGTTTACACTCCTGCGAACAACCTCCAAGACAGTGGAAAAGAATGCCTCGGTGAAGGGATGTACAACTGATTTTCGTCTCACTTAAAAAGCTGACCAGAGTGACAAGCGACATGGAGACAGATTTGCTCTACAGTCCGTGAAGTTTACCAATAGGAAGAAAAGTCAGGACCCTCTGTGTGTGCTTAATGCTAATTCAGATTTAGGCTTCTGACCTGCTGTCTAACCCTGGCAGTTAACTTATCCTGTTCAATTAGAAACCAGTGCTGAGCAAATAATGACGAATGCCGTTTGAAAACCAGTGTGAAAAGGGGAAAATAATTTAAAACTCTTCATAAATAAAAAGTGATTATGGAAGGCTAAAAATGTGATCAGAGTCTCCACCCTTTATCCTCCTTTTCACATTTTAACAAGGAAATCATAATCTTACATTAATGAGGCCCTTTGTACCTCAGGGAACACTTTCCCCACCCTGCCTTATCAGATCCTTATAGATCAATCCTATGAGGTCTTTTATCCTCATTTTGCAGATGGAGACCCTGAGGTCACAAGAATTAAGT
This sequence comes from Chinchilla lanigera, assembly GCF_000276665.1. Classification (NCBI taxonomy): domain Eukaryota; kingdom Metazoa; phylum Chordata; class Mammalia; order Rodentia; family Chinchillidae; genus Chinchilla; species Chinchilla lanigera. The sequence continues at coordinate 6,939,773 of NW_004955443.1, read as the reverse complement.
CATCCACCCAGAGTCCCTAGTGCTGTGGCTCTGTGTAGCGCTCAGGTCTAGTTGAGTCTAAAAGCAGTGCTTTCCATTTTTAGGAAAAGTGACTCTTTAAATCCAGCCAAGAGCTGAGCATGGTGGTGCACGCCTGTGATCCCAGCACTCGGGAGGCTGAGGCAGGAGGATCGTTGTGAATCTGAGACCAGCCTGGCCTACAATGTGAGCTCAAGGCCAGCCTGAACTGCATAGTGAGACCCTGTCTCAAAAAGACAGAAAACAAACAAACAAACAAACCAGCCAAGAATTGTGAAAACATGTTGCTAGATCCTTCTGATCTTTTATCTTTCCTAGGCAGCAAAATTTAACCCAGACTGATTCGCCATTCTCTGGGGTTTAGATTCATTCCTTTTCCATCCAAGCCAGTACGCACGGTGAATAGCAGGCAGTGGGACACTTGAGGGCCTGGCACCTAACTCTTGAGGCTGCCAGGCGTGAACAAGGGCTCCACGACTGTTAGACAACTTGGAAACTGCCTGAACTTTTCTTTTCCAGAAGTTTCTAGCCTGTGGCCTGAAGAGACTCCGTATCAGGGACTCTCTGAGCTAGCGAGACATTCTCAAGCTCCCAGATTTTCCCCTCTGAGAACAGGCTTATTAGTGGGCCACACACGCTAGGCCGCAGCCTGGGAAATAATGATCAGGAAAACAGAAGGAGGGTGAGCTGGCTGGGGGCACAGCTCGGAGGTAGGGAGCTGGCCTCCAATGAGTGTGTGGGACTCATTTTTTTTTTTTTTTAGTACTGAGAATCAAACTCAGGACCTTGCGCTTGCCAGGCAGACACTTGTGCCACTGAGCTATACCCCCAGCCCAAGAGTGTGTGGGCCTCAGTGACTCCAGCTGAGTGGGGCCAGAGGCCAGGGTTCTTGAGGAGCCCAGGTTCCAGGAAGCCACTCCTAGTATGCCGAGTGGCTTACTTTCTCTCAGAGGTTGCATGTCTGCTCCTTCTTTCTCAGCTTTGCCCACTGGCAGCTACAAGGTGGATATACTTCTTTCTACTTCCCACTACCCTTTCCAGGAATATAGCAAAGATAAAATCGATTTTTTTTTTTTTTTTTTTTTGACAGGGTCCTGCAATGTCGCCCAGGCTGATCCCTTTATTTTTGTGGTTTTTTTTTTGTTTGTTTGTTTGTTTTCGGTACCTGGAATCAAACTCACAACCTCGTGCTTGCCAGGCAGGCGCTGTGCCACTGAACTAAATCCCAGGCCCTCCCAGGCTGATCTTGAACTTGTGCACTGAAGGGATCCTTCTGCCTCAGTCTCTTGAGTATCTGGTACTGTAGGAGCATGGCCATGCTTAAATCAGATTTTTTTTTTTTTTTGAGGTTCTAGGTATTGAACCCAGGGTCTTCACATTGAGCTACATTCTTTTTTCATTTTTTACTTTGAAACAGAGTCTTGCTAAACTGCCTTGGTAGGATTTGAACTGTTGACCCTCCTGCCTCAGCCTCTCTCAGTGCTGGGATTACAAGTGCACAATCTGCTTGAGTTATATTTTTTTTTAAAGTGGCACACACTTAAATTGCAAAAGAAATGTGAGTTATTATTTGCTTTTTGTGGCTGGCCTTAACCTATGATGATGACGATAACAATGATGAGGATGGTAATGTGTTTAATTTGAAGGCAAACTCCATTCTCCTGGGTCACTAGCTTTCCAAACCTCTGCCTTCTGCTTTTGGCTTCCTTCTTTCCCTTCTGCCTATGAGGCAGGGTCCTGGAGTGAACACAAAGAACACGATGAGTGCTTTCCCACAGATTTGACTCTCTGAAGCTCAATTTTGCCTCTCAGCTGTGTGATGCTGGACAAATTGTCTAACCACTCTGAGCTTCAGTTTCCTTATTTGTAAAACATCAGCATATCTCTGTATTTCTATGAGTTAAATGAAAAGCAAATTCTTGACATGATTCCTGGCAAGAATAAGATACTCAGGAAATGGCATTTCCTTTTGTTCCCAAGTTTTTCCTGAGAAAAACCTACTTCATGACTCAGAAAAAAAAATTGTCTTTCCCATATTTAAATCTTAGCTCCATAATACTCTGCTAAGACAGTCTCATCCAAAGAGGCAAGCCTGAGACATTTGTTCAAAAACAAAAGACACAGTTTAGCTGGGCAGGGTGGTACACAGCTGTAATCCCAGCACTTTGGGAGGCTGAGGCAGAAGGATTTTGAGGCTGAGCTTAGCCTGGACAGTTTAACAAGTTAGCAAGACCCTGTCTCAAAATAAAAATAAAAAAGGCACCATGAAGACGGCTGGGGAAAACGTAAATGTTACTTTCGAAGATCAGTAAAAGATAAACAGATTTGTGCGAAATATGAGTAGAATCACAGAGCTAAGGGAAGAAACAGAAGTAAAAAAGAAACAACCCCAGAACTTAGAAGATGCTTGTGATGACGTTATGCTCACAGATTAAAGCTTAATGATACTTTATCGAATCGGTGAAGTTTTCATTAGCCATTCTCAAGAAGAAACACAAGAAATGTTAGAAGACGCAAATAAAAATTTGTAAGAAAAAATTAACACCTTAGAATCCAGAGTAGACTCAGTTTAACAGATGTTAGCAGATTTGAAAGTTTAAGTATGTGCAAAATTTGGCAGCAACATAAACCTTGAAGCTGAGGAAAATTAAATATTCTGTAACTTTTAAAAATCTCTTTCATACACTTGAATATTTTTTTTTTAAAAAAGGTTGGGAAATGGAACTCAATATGGGGCCCTGGGTTCAATTCCTAGTACCAAAAAAAGAAAAGAAGAAAGAAGAAAAGAAGGAGGAGGAGGAAGAAGAAGAGGAGAAGGAGGAAGAAGAAGAGGAGGAGGAGAATAAAGAAAGAAAGAAAAAAAGAAAAAGAAGAAGAAGATCTTATATTGTGTATAAAGATGGTGCACAAAAGGCCTAAATGGACCAGGCAGTATGTACACTCAAAGAGCTCGGCACAGCGCCCAGCACATGGTGACTGCGGTGTGACTGCTAGCATCACTGCTGCTGTGACCTCTGTGAGCAGTGCCTTCTGGCATAGGTGTGGTCCTGACAGCTGACTGAGCTTGGGGGGCGGGAGGGAGGCTCACGGAAGTTGAACTCTTAGGTGCCTCTTCACAGGGTAAACTGGCCACCTCTGCTTGGTGATTTGACCTCTGCCTGCCTCCTTCATCCCTCTCGACTGTACCTGAAACAGAACAGTTATTGCTGGATAGAATCAAATCACACATCTGGGCCTGAGTGAATGAGACTGGTGATATTTTTCCCAATAGAAAAATTTCCAAAACTAATTTAATCCTAATTTAATCCAGAATATGCAACTTGACCCAGAGAATCCTCTGATCCCCACAACCTCCCCTTCCCCCATATGGAGACCACACCCGTGCCAGGCTTTTCTAAGAAATCTTTTCATTTTCAACTTTTATATTAAATCCTCCTGCATCTAATATGTGCTAATTCAAGCCACATTATTCCAGGGCACACTAATCCAAGGATTAGGTCCGACAGCCAAGCCGGAACGCGGACCTCCACCCATGGGCTGAGGAAGGCCATTCAGAAATCTATTAGAGGGGAGGCTGGCTTGGCAGTTTTCACGCCACACTGTAGGGGACCCGTAACTGAATTTTAAAAATGTACTGAGTTCACAGAAAAGAGAATTAAGTATAGCAGGGGTTCACTCTGAACATTAATCTCAGAAGCCAAGTCCTTCATTTCAAGCAAGGCCTTCAATACAAGGAGTCCCCTGACCTTCGTTCCTCTCGGTACAAATAACTCTGCCAAAGCCTGCCCCGCTGAGAGGGAGGCAGCACGAATGTAAATTGTAGGCCCTTAAAGGCCCACTCAGGACGAAGACATGGTTTTGTTATGGCAACAAATACTATTCATTCCTCGGTATCCCTTTAAGACTGCTTCTCCTACCAGATCCCCAGATTTTTTAATTTTATAATGGAAAACTGCCTCACCTAAGAAGCTCAATCATTCAACAGTGACCTGTCACAGAAGATTGCCAACATAAAAGTGCTAATATTTATTAAGTGCTTACTGGAGTGTTTGCCAGACATGGGCTACACGCTCTGCATGCGTTAGCTGTGTAACGCTCACAACCTGCCGTGAGGTACAGAATGCCACTGGCGTACTTTAGAGGTGAAGAGACCAAAGCATGGGGGACCTGAGTGACTCTGCTAAGGACCCTAACTAGAGAGTGGCTCTGCTTTGCTTTAATCCGGGCATCTGGCTCCAAAGCCCATGGGGCCAACCATGGCACCCCCTGCCTTGCAAAATCTGCATTTAGATTGCATTATACAGTGAGTATTTGTTCTACTCATGATATCGGTGGTGTCAGGAACAGAGCCTGGCCAGGCTGGTGGTGCACACCTCTAATTCCAGCACTCGGAGGGCTGAGGCACGAGGATTGCCATGAGTTTGAGGCCCACCCTGGCTATACAATGAGTTCAAGGTCAGCCTGAACAGCATAGGGAAACCCTGTCCCCCTAAAAAAATTGAAAACAAGAAATTCCAATTTAGGGAACTTTGAAGGGCTGGTCCAAAAGAGATAGTGTCAGCACTGAGAGGCTCGGAGGTTGTGTAGGAGATTGCCAGGTAAAGAGAAAGAGTGCACCTTACAGGCAAGCAGAAATCACCAAGACACAAGAGAGGGTAGATTCAGGGCTGTAAAGGCAGCTCTCTGTGGCTGCGGCCTGGATGGCAGCGGTGTGAGGTGAAATTGAGAGGCTGATGTGGCAGTGCACGAGCAAGGGTCCATCACAGCGGACAGCTCACGGGGGCTTTAAGCAGGGAGTGCTGAGGTCAAATTATTCGTGTGAGTCAAGGGTGGCGGCAAAGCAGATGGAGAAGGGAGGATTTCAAAGGCCACTGGAAGCGAAGCGGGCGTGGTGGCACACGCCTATAATCCCAGCATTCTGGGAGGCTGAGGCAGAGGATCTCAAATTCAAACCTACCCTGGAGCAATTTAGTGATTTTCTGAGACCCCGTTTTAAGAATTAAAAGCGTGTGTGTGTGTGTGTGTGTGTGTGTAAGGATTTGGGAATGTACCTCTGTACAAAACCCCTGAATTCAATCCCCAGTACCACAAATTTTCTTAAAAAGGAAAAGTAGAGAGCAACCTCAAACACAGCACGGGAAGAGTGGGGCGCCAAGGACCGGTTCGTAGGAAAGTTCAGCGTTGCAGGCAAAAGATGACCAGGTCACGGGGCGCAGCTGTTCCCGTGAGTCTGGGTGTGGTGGATGCTGCTGACGATCTGACCCCTTCTCCGTCCAGCACCAAAGGGCTGGAAAGCTGAAAACTGCATTTCCCCGACTGCCTTGCAGCTAGAGTTCCGCAGTAAAAGGAGTCTCACAGAGCTCCAAGGGTGCCCCTGCCGCCACATCGCAGGGTGCTACTCTACTTCGGGACGTCGAGAGTCAGCGTGCGGACACCACGCTTTGCTGGTGCCCAGTTTCGTGATGTGGCATCGACGTGGCAGGAGTGGCTTTCTGTTGCTTCAATCGCAGTGAAGGTGGCATGTGCCCAAGGCCACGGCTCCAGACTGAGGCAGAGGTGGCGGCTGCCCCGCCGGCCCCACGGTGCAGGCACTCGCTTCTTCCTGTCATGCCAATGCACCGAGTTGCGTGTCTCAGTCCTTGATGCTTCCAGCAGCTGCGGAAGTTTCTGCTGATGGCAGCTGAGCCCTGCCAGACGTGCAGAGCACAAGCTGATAGAGTCCGGCCCCCACAGGAGTATGCTCCGGAAGAGGGGTGGCTGTGAGGACAAGGGGAGGGACAACTCTCGCGTTAGGGATGCAGCCAGACATCAGTCAGCAGTGCCCGTGGAGCAGTGGAGGTTGTGGGGGGGCCTCACGCAGTAAAACCTCTGCCTGGCACAGGTGGTGGCGTAGGTCAGTGCTAAGAGCGAGAGCGCAAGGAGGTTCCGGGCCTGAATCCAAGTGGGGCACTTACTGCAGTCAGTGCTTCCCCAGCTCACACTTGCCAAGTCCAGTTGTTCTCCCTCCCTCCCTCCCTCCATTCCTTTCTTCCTTCCTGTTGTTTTTTTTTTGTGTGTGTGTGTGTGTGTGTGTGTGCGCTTTTAAAAAAATTTTTAGTTGTGGACAGAGTCTCATTTTGTAGTCCAGGCTGGTCTTGAACTCGCCATGTAATCCAGGCTGGCTGGAACTCATGGCAATTCTCCTGCCTCTAAAGTGCTGGGGTTACAAGCGTGTTACCACGCCCAGTTTTTATTTTTTATTTTGAGACGGAGTCTCCCTAAGTCACTATGTCGCTCATGCTGGGTTTAAACTTGCAATCTTATGGTTTAGGCCTCCTAGAGTGCCGGGATTACTGGTGTGTATCACCACGCCCAGCTTCTTAAAATTCTTGAGACAAGATCTTGCTAAATTTCCTGGGCTAACCTCAAATTCATGATCCTCGTGCATCAGCCTCCAGAATAGCTGGGATTACAGCCATGTATCAACACGCCTGGCGAGAAGCCCAATTTTTAAATGTAGAGTCATAAAATAACAGTGGTGGTATAGTGGAATTCATACACATTTTCTCCCTTCAAATTTTGTTATTCATAAAGTCATCTTCCTGCTGGTCATGGTGGTACACATTTGTGATCCCAGCATTTGGGAGGCTGAGGCAGGAGGATCACAGGCAGTTTGAGGCCAGCCTGAAGTACATATCAAGAGCCTGTCTCAAACAAACAAACAACAAACAAACCCAAAACAGAAAGTTATCTTCCTGGTAGTATGTATCTCCTTTCTCAACTTTGATAAGACCAGTGCACCTTTTCTCTGTTTGTTGGTGATATTAGGGATGGCATTTTTTTTCTCTTTAGAATAGTAAGAAACAGTATAGTGCACCAGCACAATGTAATTCACACAGTGTTGTCCTCTAAAATTATTTTCTAACCTCAGCTGATTACTTTGGCAATGACGACCATTCCCGTGACAGTGACTCACATGACTCTTTTCCTCAAAAGTATTAAGTGTACTTTGAAGTTTTATATAACAAACCTGGATCAGTCATGTGATCCTTTTTTCTTCATTCTTCCTTTTTATATTTATTTGTTTGCTTGTTTAGGGGGATTTTTGGTGTTTTGTTTTGAGACAGAGTCTTGCTATGCAGTTCAGGCTGACCTTGAACTCACTATGTAGCCCAGGCTGGCCAGGAACTCACGGGGATCCTCCTGCCTCAGCCTCTCAAGTGCTGGGATTACAGGAGTGCGCCACCATACCTGGCTATAGAAACACTCTTGCTGAGCTACATTTCACTGGCTGCAGGTCAGGATTTGTGAGGTAGGGCATGCTTGCTGAGTGACTGAAGAATGTTTCTGACTCAGGTTCAAGGGAAGCATTGTAGCCTGGTTATGCCTCAGTTTCCTCAGCTACAAAATGGGTATACAGGACATATGTTCTAGTATTTCTAGGAAGACCATGCAAACTTTCTTTCTTTCTTTCTTTTTTTCTTTTTTTCTTTCTTTCTTTCTTTGTGTGATACTGAGGATTGAACCCAGGGCCTTTGCACTGAGTAAGATCCTAGAGGTTTTTATTCTGAGACAGGGTCTTGCTTGTCACTCAGTGGCCCAGGTTAGGCTTGAAATTTTCATCTCTGCTCAGCTTCCCAGAGTGCTAAGATTACAGGCATAAGCCACCAGGCCTGGCTTATCAACCCTTTTTTGATCCTTAATGGGAAAAGATGAAGAATTTCCTGTCCTACAATTGTTGATGAATAGTTGTTCAATGAACTCAGCAGGGGGATGGATTGAATGACCTCTAAGTGACCTTCATGGACCAGGATGGTAGAATCCTAGTAGCTACCTCTCCTCTACCTTGCAGTCTGTGTCTGAATCACTGTGTGTGGAGAAGCACCATAGAGAAATGACATGAGTGACTGGGCTGCTGCTATTTTCCTCTTGTTTACCATGAGATTTCCCCTTTCCATGGGGATTTTCTGAAAAGGTCACACAGCCACTTCAGAACCATCCTCTTGCTGAACAATGATAATGTCTCTGTGTGGTTGGCAACCAGGAGCAACTGCCGTCCAACCCAACAGAAAGGGTGTAGGCCACTCAGCTGGCCAAAGCCAGAGGGAAAATCCAGGCTCCTCTGACCACTTTGGGACTGTGGCAAAATGTCTTCCTTGACAGCTGGGCCAGGTTCCACTGAGGTCTTGCTGGAGCTGCTCAGGGAAGGAAGCCACTTCTGTGGCCAGCTGTGGGTTTACAGGGAAGCAGTTCCAAAATATTTCAGGCATCCTGTCAGTGCCACCTTTCCAGTCCCCTTCCAAAATGCATACCGAGATCATCTATGCCCTTCCGCATCAACGCTGATCTGCTGTAAGTACAGTAAATAGCTCCACACAGAGCAGTGAGTGTAACCAACCTGACCCCCCCATCACTCAGACACCGAGTTCCGGCTCTGGGCTAGACCCCACTCGGTGCTGGGTGCGGGGTGGTGGACGAGACCGCAGTCCACAAGCTAGTGACCTGTGGGGTAAACACAGACTTGCAGGAGGAATTATTATCGTAGTGTAAGGGCTTTGCTGTGCTTGAGTCCAAGTTCCAATTCATTCCCTGCCCGATGGTCCCCTGCTGCGCTGGCAGGGCTGACGTCCATGCCACTCTGCCTTCCTAGGTTGTTGCCTGTGTCCACAGGGCCCATGGCTCGTCTGACCATAGCACTCTGCCACCAGACCTCTCAGTGACTCCTGTCCCCTTCCCAAGAAAGATCCAACTCCTTAGCATGGTGTGCGATTTGGTTCCCACTTTTCCCTAAGCTGCTCTCTCCCACTGGCTGCAGGTGGGCAGTCTGATGCATGGTTCTCGGTGCCTTTGGTGCTCTGTAGCCGTAGCTGGGGGCAGGCGGGGAGGCAGGGGGGCCTGCTGACACCTGGCTGCATCTGCCTGTACAGCGTAAGCTGCCACAAACACCCAAAAATCAAGCTGGGGGATGGGGGATGCTGGCACTCTGCGCAACTGAGGCACGAGGGCTGAAAGTTCAAGGCCAGCACAGGCAACTTACCAACTTAGCAAGACCCTGTCTCAAAATATAAAAACCTAATGGGGTGTGGTGGCACATGCCTGTGAGTCTGGGGCCAGCCTGGGCTCCAATTGAGTTTGAGACCAGCCTGAACTGCATAGTGAGACCCTGTCTCAAAAAAAAAAAAAAAAAAAAAAACCCAAAAATGACAAAAAAACCAAGTTCAAGCCCAGCCTGTGCTACATAGTTACTTAGCAGGAGCTTGTCTCAAAAAATTTTAAAAAGGTTTGGTGATGTAGCTCAACGAGAAGGTCCTGGGTTCAAATCCTAGGACAAACAAAAAGAAAAACGAAGCCAAGACCCTACAATTCTCTGTGGCTTTTTCCATGTAAGGGAACACCCTACTAGAGTAAACCACAAGCTTCCCTGGAAGTGACTCCCTGTCTGGCCTCTGTGCCCTTCCTGCTCTAGCAACTCTGAGACGGCTCCACAGACACCCAGAGCGTCCTGATGGGTTTGGCCTCCAGTCACCCTCAGTGGCACACCCAGCTTCATCCCCTGTGAGTACCCCACACTCTACCTGATGTTTTAGAGATCATCTCCTAAATTAATAGTGCATTCAGGTCCTTGTCTCTGGGCCTTCTTCCAGGACAATCTAAAACTTTCTCTCTCTTCCCACCCTGGCCCTTAGGTTGTCTCCATTGGCTGAGTACCTCATTCTCAGAGGCCGCAGACATCACCTCCTCAGTGAAGGCACTTCCCTTCCACTTCTGAGACCTTAACATGGACCTCTGTGTGTTCCAGTGCCAACCACGCAGCACTGTCATTCTGTGTAGGAGTGTTTGACTTTGCTCACTAGGAACTAGGACTTACTCAACTTTGTCCACTGATGCCTTTATCCAGACGCCCAATAAATATTTGATGAATGAATTCCTATGACCTCTGCTGCAATTTCCGGGCTACCAACCTTGTGACACAGGAAGAAGTCGGCAGCCATGTTCCTGACCCAGCAGCCTGGCAACGGGAATCTTTGGGCCTGGAGAAGAGGTTGGGAAAGTTCTCCTCACCCGCCCACAGGGCTGACTGGGCCTGCAAGCTCAGTGCAGGGCAGAGGCTCTCTTTCCATGCAGGGCAGGTCTCCAGGCCAACTTGCCCAGACCTTTAGGAGTCCCGAGGAAATTCCAAGGGTGTAAAAGGACTGAGGCCTAAGAGCTGGTGTGAATCCAGCTAAAGCACTCATTAAAAATGCTACAGATAAGCTCTGGGCATCTGCTCACAGTCTTTAAGAAAGCTGCTATCTCTGTAGCGTTTACTCCAGGGTAACAGCAAAAGGAGCTCTGCTGGTAAAGTCAGGACTGAATAAACAGCCTGCCTCAAAGGAGATGGGATTCCAGAGGAATCCAACACTATTGGTGGAGCAAGCCCCTGGTCTTTTGGGAGAACTGGTTTCTGCCAGCTTTCTATGCTTTGCTTCGGTGTTATTTTAAAATTTCTCTGCCAAGGAGGAGCTGATGCCCTCTGAAGACCCAGGACTAGCAGAATTGGCAGCACAGGCCCATGTTGCTGCAATGTTAAACCTCAAACAAACAAACAGGAACACAAGGTCCAGAGCCACAGGAGGAAAGTCGGTCTTCCCTGCTGGGCAGAAATGGAAATGAACCAAACAGTCTGAAGCATGGGGAGTTGGCACAGAGAGTGGCCCAGTGATCAGCTATGTTGATAGCGAAAGTGCTGAAAGAACCAAGAGGAGTGAAGAAGAAAAGAGAAGGAACAACAAGGGAGGCTGGGGGGACAGTAGACTGCTAACAGGCAAGGAAAGGAGCGGCACTGTTGTCCCCTCAGGGCTTCCGTAGGTGGGGAACACGTATATCTCAGGTCAGTCAGCCATCAGCCCTTTCAGCAGCTTCAGTCCTTCCACAGAAGGAAAAGCACGGCTTGGAGAGGTTAAATGGTTTGCCCAAGGCCTCTCACCTAGTAAAGGATGAGATCTAGGTCTAACTGACACGATTTAGAAAATAATCCATGCACAGTTCAAAGCACAAGATGACCATAGCATTGTGATTTGGGGCAAGTGCTCGAATCAGAACCAGGTGCATGTTCTGTGCATTTGTAAACTCCCTGCCCTTGGAAACTGTGAGGCCGGGATCTGAGTAGGAGAGAAAAAGGGGGAAGAACTTTCGGATTTTTTTTTTTTGCATTAAGAATTGAACTCAGGACCTTGCATTTGCCAGGCAGGCGCTTGTGCCCCTGAGCTGTATCCCCAGCCTAGAACTTTTAGAATGCAGAGAGGACTCTAACCTTTGGAAACCTCCAAATCTGAGTTTAGCAGTGTTTGGCAAAGGAAAGTGGGGAGGAAGAAAGGAAGGAGGAGCCTGAAACACAGGATTTAAATGTTCACACTTGTTAATCCTGGTTGGGACCAGAGAGACACGGAAAGGCCCCAGACCGGACTGCACTGCCCTACTTTGCAGGCTGCCAAAGCAGGAAGGCTTAGGTCTGTCACGAGCAAGCCTCCTGTTACCTCCTGAGACCAGAACAAACAGTGGGAGGAGCTTGAAAGCTGTGATTCCCAAAGAAGCCTTGCTGGTCCTGTCTCAAGTGTGTCACCTGCCGACATTAAAATGACCCTCATGTCCACCCCACGAGCCATAAGATGATGTACATTAGCTTTAGGAAAAGGGTAGCAAAGGAGATTGGCTCAGTGGAGAGCAACAGGAGAAAGAACTCTGGACTGGAATATGCACTGGCAGCTTTGATGTCTGCATCCAAGTGCTGTTTTTATTGCTATGCATTTCAAACTCCTTAATCTAAGTTCTGCTATGTCTTTTAAAGTGCATATCTTTGTAATAAGTTCAAGTAACAAAGTCAGGCTCTTTTAGTGTGCTGAAAGGGTTCTTTTGGGTGATTTTGTCACACTGGAAGGAACACAGGTAGGTTTTAAATCCAGAAGACTAGCCAGGTGTGGTGGCATACTCTCAGCTCTTGAGAGGCTGAGACAGGAGGATCTCTGTGAGTTTGCAGCCAGCCTGGGCTATATATCTATTTTTTGTTGTTGTTGCTGTTGTTGTTGTTTTGGGGTTTTTTGTTGTTGTTGTTGTTTATTTTTTGAGTCAGGGTCTTGCTGTATAGTTTAGGCTGCCCCTATACTAACTATATAGCCCAAAATGGCCTCAAACTTGTAGCAATCCTCCTGCCTCAGCTTCATGAGTGCTGGGATTACAGGTGTGCACCACCACACCTTGCTTACATAGTGAGTTTAAAACCAGCTTGGAATACACAGCAAGACCTTATCTCAAAAAACAAAAATAAAAACAAAGAAAACAAAAACAAAAAAGGAACAATCAGGAAGGTCAGAGCTGAGATTTAAACCCATTTTGGTAAAAATTTGAAATTTATGCTCTTATCTAGTCTCCTACACTTGCCTAAAAGATATAGATCAAATATACACTTGATTTGTGGGTCTTTCATTTGTTAAATAAGGAAATATTTTATTTATTTATTTTTGTCTTTTGAGACAAGGTCTTGCTATGCAGTTCAGGCTGGTCTTGAATTTACAGCTATCTTCCTGCCTCAGCTTCCCAAGTGCTGGGATTATAGGTGTGCGCCACCATGCCCAGCTAAATAAGGTAATATTTTAAAAGATACTTTGTGGTTGGGCATGGTGGTATATGTCTATAATCCCAGCACTCTGGAAACTGACACAGGGGGATATTTACAAGTTCAAGGGCAGCCTAGGCTAAAAGGGAGTTCAAGGCCAGCCTGAACTGCAAAGTGAAACCCTATCTAAAAAAAAACAAAAAACTTTTGTGAATATACAAGTGCCCAATATCACATTGATCAATAACACAATAATAGTGGTAGTGATGTAGTAATAGCAATAGGAGTAGTATATTTTTAAAATGTTTATAAATATGTTTAATTTTATTTGAATGTCTAATCAAATGGTCTAGATAGTGGTGGCGAACCTGCGACATGTGTGCTGCAATGAGTGGCTTGTATTATTGAGAGCTCTGAAAGATTCATCATCACTCATTTAGTTGATGATTCCAGGCTAGTCAAATGTTTGGGGTGTTTCAATGGAAGGTAGGGCCTGGAATGAGTTTCTAGGCTCTTGTATGCTACAAATAAAGAACTGGACATGGCAAATGACGGTAAGGAAAACGCAGCAATGTTTAGCAGTGTTTAAAGTGGGCCCATCCTTACTTTTCTACTGTAAATTTGTACTGTAGTGTAATAATAGCTGGTTGTGTGTCTCAGTACCTTTCCCTGAGGGATACAGGAAGCAATCCATGTGTTTACCCACTTGATATGACAAACAAGATGTGTGTGCATGTGCAAATGTGTCAAAATGAGATTTGGACCCACCTTTACGCTCCAGCTAACTGGTTTTGCATATGTTTACCCAAGCATCACAGAGAGTCCAATAGACCCATCCTACTCTAGGATTTTTTTCTTTTCTCTCTTTTTTTTTTTTTTTAACTTTTCCCATCTTTCCTTTCCCCCTCTGCCCTTCTTTTTCCCCCCTCCCAATTTTAACATTTTCTTGCTATTTCACAATACCTATCATACATTTTGGTATATTTACACTTTTTACACTTCTGGTTTCTCGCGCCAGAGAATGTGGTATTTATACATGTGTGTCAAACTTGTTTTACTTAAGAGTATGGTCTTGATGGCAAAATTAGCCTGATGCTCAAGCACTATTTAGGCAATGGTGTGCTCAGAGTAAGAGGGCTCCCACCACTGGGCAGGAAAATGGCAGTGCACTGAGGGTGTTGGGTTTAGGGATAGAACCTGTGGGGCATAGTGTCAATTTCGTCATAAAGGCACATTACTGTGGGTATACAATATCCATGTTTATTCTTTAGAATATTTCTATTAATAAATTAATTGTAATTGTATTAGTCTTTTTGTATTAAACACTGAGTACTTAACAGGAAAAAAATTCAAAAAAATAATTTGTTGAATTTTCAATATTTATTGAATGTTTATAAAAAAGCATTAAAATGTTCAATATCAACAGGTTTTTGGTGTGCAAAGTCTAAAAAAGAACATCAGAAGCCAGGTCCTATGTGGACTACATTGAAAATACCAATAGAACTCTACAAACAATCTTTTTTTTTCTTTGCCTTTTTTGAGACAGAGTCTTGCTATACAGTTCAGGCTGGCCTTGAGCTCACTTTGTAGCACAGGCTGGTCTCAAACTTGCAATGATCCTCCTGCCTCAGCCCCCTGAATGCTGGGATTACAGGCAAAAGCCACCACACCCGGCCTTCCCGTTCTTTCTTGTAGGGCACACTTGACATCTTTTTTGTTTTCTTGTTGCTGTAGTAGGTCTTTGTGATGCTGTGCCAGCCTGTTCACCTGTCAGCTCACCAGTTCCCTGGGCAGAAATATTTTGTTTTTCCTCTGCTGTTAATGACCTCTTATGAGCTCCAGTCCCAATCCTCTAAGAAAATTTTCCCATAATATTTTGCACGTGTTACTTTCTTTGTAAACTATGGAACTGTGCCACTCATACTTAGGGTTGAGTACAACACAACCACTGGTCAATGCTTTGTGTTTCAAGTGACATCATAGTTGCTGGATAACTCATCAATAACATCTATTCCACGTTCAGTTTTGTTGAAAGTTTCCATCTCAGGTTTCCATTTTGTCAGTTTCCCTAGCAATATTTCCATCATAGTGAAATGTGGACATCAGTAGTACCAGTTTACTTTTTTTTTTTTTTTTTTTGCTATATATGAGGCAGCGTTGTATCTTTCTTAAATCCAAAGACCTTACTATACCATCCTGTTTTGGTATTGCAATATTTCATTTGGAATTTCTGCTTTGTTCCTGTGCACAGTTCCTACACTGGTCAACTTCTGCTCTGTTAGCAAATGTAACAATTAGAAACCAGTAAACTAATTGTTGAATGTCATATTCCAATTGGTCTGGGAGATGTGAGCAACAATTCTGTTCACAATATCATTTTTTTTTATCATTTGGTTTAATACGGTATGAATAAGGACCTGATGGCTGAGTTCCAGGATAAATGTCTAAATTGAAAGCATAAATCTTCACATCTAAAAGGGCATAAAATTTTATGCCATATTTTGAAGCCTTTTAAGAATATGCTGCCTGAAGCTATACCAACCATGAAATGCTGCAAGATATTTATCAATAGTTATTTATTCAGATGGTTGTAAACTGCTTGACAATTACCCACAAATCTTCAATCCACGAACAGATGGCAACCAGATTATCAGTTGTTTTTTCTTTCTTGGCAGGTGATGTTGTCATCAGTTTTGAAGGAAATCAAATCTCTTCCAAGTTATTGTTATTCTACAAACCTCAAGCCAACACCCAACGACTTTTTCCATAAGTCTTTTACATTCCCATGTTTACCATGAGAAAGCCCTGCTAAGTACAGCAGACCTATGAATGCTTTCAGTTCAGCTAATGAGGTGTCATAATAAATATATTTTTGAGTATGGCTATTGGTGCATACAGAACTTTTTACTTGTATTTCAGCATTTGCATATTTCACAAGATCTTATAGCATTTTTCCTGTTACAATTTCCAACACTGAATGGCAGGTCTGGCATTTGATCCAATACGTTTTAGCCCTAGCAAGATCCTTCCTATGTTCTCAGACATAGCTCTAACATTGGATCATTCCATTTGGTTGTGTGGCCATTTTGTACCATTTCTACTAGCCAAATACATACTCACATTGCTATTTTCTTCATCATATGAATCAAGGAGGTCTGGATTCCCTGTGTCTATATTGATGGATTCTTGCTCTATTTCACTGTCACAGGAACTTTGGCTCACATGGCCAGCATCAAAGTCAGTATCATCTTCACCATCCATGCATGAATGACCTGATGATTCACTTTCTTTTTTTTTTTAATCTTTTTGAGACAGAGTCTTGCTATGCAGTTCAGGCTGGCCTTGAGCTCACTTTGTAGCCCAGGTCGGTCTTGAACTCACAATGATCCTCCTGCCTCAGCCTTCCGAGATTACAGGGATTACAGGTGTGCCCCACCATACCTGGCCTTGATGATTCACTTTCAATCTTTTCTAAAACCTGCAAATCTGGTTTTTCATCTGCCATTGTACTGAATTGGGCTACTTCTACCAGAAAACCAAAAGAAAACTTTAAAAAAACCGAAATCCTACCTGCACAGAAATTTAGCGATGAACATTTCATGGGTAAAACTCACCTGTTGCTGCTCTGTATCTCCTGTACGCCCCTTGCTGTTGTCCACCTGCCAAGTGGGTGAATGTACAGATGGTCTTTGCTGTCCCTAGGCACAGCTGCTGTGCATCACACCTACACTCCAATTATAGCAAAATACATGTTTTCAGAATGGAAGAGCGGTGCTGGTGTATTTTACTCCCTGTGAGGGTCAGGTAAACATACGCAAAATCTGTTGGAGCATTATGTGGGTAAAAATAGCAGTTTGACACTTTTGCACACAAGCACACATCTTACCATTCATCATACCAAGTGGGTAACATGAAGATTGCTTCCTGTATCCCCCAGGCACAGCTACTGAGACCTACAGCTGGCTATTGTTATGCTAAAGTGCAAATTTACATGGGAAAAGTATGGGAAGGAAGTATGTTGTATTTCAGTGCTATGCCCTTGAGATTAAAATGTTGCTCCAGATCTAGGGCGCCTCTCATTGGGTCTTCCAGAGCATGACTGACAACATGATTAACAGGGTGCTAAGTCATGTCTGCTCTGTCAAGTCCTTTCTTTTTTTTTTTTTTGAGACAGGGTCTTGCTAGGCAGTTCAGGGTGACCTTGAGCTCACTTTGTAGCCCAGGCTTGTCTCAAACTCACAACGATCCTCCTGCCTCAGCCTCCCGAGCGCTGGGGTTACAGGCATGCACCACCACGCCTGTCATGTCCTTTCCTATAATTCACTCTGTTATAATTGAATGTATGAGATGCAGTCCATATGCACGAACTTTAATGAGATCCTAGGGAAGAAAATTTACTGTAGGTCATGCAAGAGGCTATGACACACATGTGTCTTATATTCTACATAGCAGGCTTAGAACAAAGGTCAGAAGGCTGGCCCTGGGGTGTTGCCCAGGTTTCAGTGAGAGGAGGGGAGAGGTCCCATAGCACCAATTCGGCTGTCTGTATTAGGAGTGTCCTCCATCAGCTTTATCCATTTATGTACTTACTTGCTTACTTAATTTTTTTCAGACAGGGTCTCACTGTGGTGTTCAGGGTGGGCTTGACCTCACTATGTAGCCCAGGCTGACCTTTAACTTGCAGCGATCCTCCTGCCTCAGCCTCCTAAGTGTATTTATTTATTTATTTTTCTTTGTTATTACTGTTTATTTATTTTTAAGACAAGATCTTGCTATGTAGCTCAGGCTGGCCTTGAGCTTGCTATGTAACCCATTCTAGCTCAAATATCTGTGACCCTCCTGCCTCAGCCTCCCTACTACTGGGATTACAGTGAGTTTACCAGCGCCTGGCTCCACATTATTTCCATTACTAAATATCTAAGTTTCTAGGCTCAGAAAGAAAGTGTTCTGGAGTAAAAAGAATTGAGATATGTTGTGCACACGTACCAACTCCCCACCACAAATGAAATCACTACGTGCTGCAAACGTGTACTGATCAACACTGGATAAGAGCACGCAGAAACAGAAATGTTGGTAGCTGAGAAACAGGGTAGAGAACACAGTGAAACCTCTTTCTCCGAACAGTTCTGTCACCGAAAGTGCCATCTGGCCAGGCCTATCAGAACACAAACAGATTACCAGGCGACAAGTTGTATTCCATTAGGAAATCAAGCAAGACAGTCTTTCATCAGGGCAGTCTCTCTGGGTTGAGGTCAGAGAAAAAAGGAGGTGTTGAACTGTCCCTGTGAATCCCTGTGAAGCCCAGCAAAGGCTTCCCGGGGCCTGTTGGCGCAGGACCCGGTCAACCTGAAACTGAATCTTGCTGGAGGCTCTGAGGAAAGAGGAAGTAGGAAACCAGACTTGAGCAGGTGCACAGCCAGCAAGGGAGCCCGGGCCCCACCGAGCGCCCATGCCTGTTTGCGGAGGCCCTTCCCTGGCAGGTACTCCCCTGTCCTTTTTCGGTGCTGGAGATTGATCTCCAGCCCTTTTTTTTTTTTTTTTTTTTTTTTTTTTTGGTACCTGCAGTTGAACTCAGGACCTCACGCTTGCCAGGCAGACGCTGCACTGCTGAGCTATATCCCTGGCCACCAGCTCTTTATTGCTTTTACTCTGAGACAAGATCTCACTAAATTGTTAAATTGCTTGGGATTATAGGTGTGTACAACCACATTCAATTTCATTATTCTAATTTCTTTCTTTCTTTCTTTCTCTCCTTTCTTTCTCCTTTCTTTCTCTTATTTCTTTCTCCTTCTCTCTCTCCCTCCCTCCATTCTTTCCTGTGTTCCTTCCTTCCTTTCCTTTTTTTGAGACAGGTCCTCACCATGTCGTTACCATGTTGTTTAAACTGACCTTGAATTTACTATGTAGCTCAGTCTGAGCCTGAACTGGCTGCAATCTTCCTGCTTCAGCCTCCCAAGTGCTGAGAGATTACAGGTGTGCCCCACCATGCCTGGTAAGTGTCCCTGTTCATAAACTCACACAAAGAAGTATGGGAATGGTTAGTCTTGTCTCTGAAGAGGGAGAATGGTAGTAGGGGGCTAAACCCCTGAGGTGGAAAGATGCTTTCCCTGTAAACTCTCACAGGCTGTGCACGTTTGACAACTGACCACATAACCTACTCCATAAACAAATGACTATTGCAGATACCTGTTAAAAAATGGTTCTAAAATAGTGGTGATACCTGTATGTTGTTGATGTTTAATCATTACAATGGTAAATTTTATTATGTAGACGTATTTACTTATGTATTTTTTTTTTTTGTCTTTTTGAGACAAGATCTCGCTATGCAGTTCAGGCTGGCCTTGAATTCACTTTGTAGCCCAGGCTGGTCTCAAACTCACAACAATCCTCCTGCCTCAGCCTCTGGAGTGCTGGGATTACAGGCATGTGCCACCATACCTGGCTATACTGTGGACTTTAATGTCAAAAAATACAGTTCTCAGCCAGGCATGGTGGCACCGGCCTGTAATCCCAGCAGTACAGGAGGCTGAGGCAGGAGGATTGCTTCAAGTTCCTGGCCAGCCTGGACCACAAAGTGAGCTCAAGACCAGCCCGAACTACATAGCGAGACCCTGTCTCCAAAAGACAAAAAGAATATATCTATATAGTTCTCAAAGCTTGCTGCAATGACAGGGATGCTGGGACAATGTTTTCCAAGATTTCAAGCAGCACATTTGGGTCTGATGTTGGTCTCTGTCTCTGTCGCAAGTTGAACCCAGGGCCTTCACACCGAGCTACATTCCCCCCTCAAACCACTTTTTTTTTTCTTTTTTTGAACCAGTAATCAAATTCAAGACTTCGTGCTTGCTAGGCAGGTGCTGCACCGCTGAGCTATAGCCCTGCCCCCTCACCTCTTTTTAAAATATTTTGTTTTTTATTTTGAGACAGCGTCTTTCTAAGTTTCCTGGGCCTGGCTCAAACCTGCCATCCTCCCCCTTCAGCCTCCCAGGGTGCTGAGATGACAGGCAGCTGCCACCATGCCCAGTTTAGGTCCCTCACTCCAGGCTGTGATCTCAGAGAATGGATGAGAAGCAGTCTGCGTGGTGGAAACACAAGATCGAGAAGAGGAAGTGCTTCCTGGTAAAGGATGACGCCTACATTGGCAAAATCGACGTATTCTTTTATTTTTAAAAATTCTGTTTTGAGACAGATTTTTGCAATGTTGCCCAGGCTGGGCACTGGAGATTTTTTCGTTATTATTTTTTAGGGTGGGGGTTGAGACAGGGTCTCCCTCTGTGGTCCAGGCTGGCCTTGAACTCCTGATGTAACCAAGGCTGGCCTGCAGCTCACAACAATCTTCCTGCCTCAACCTACCAAGTACTGGATTAGCAGCCCGCACGGCCATGCCTGGCGCTTGGACCCCGGTTTATTCCTCTTGCTCTAACCATCGGTTCTATAACCTGTACTGCCCCGGTACAGTTCGAGGGCTCTTCACTGGGAGGAGCACATTTAATCCTCACAGGAGAATAGGCTCCCCCAGGCTCACGTTGTTGCTATTCCATCCCTTTCACTGTGAATCTGAGCCCCAGAACGGCTGGGTAACGGAACCAGGTTCTCGCTCAGGCCACTGAGTCCTTGTCTGCTTCTAACCACTCTGGGACTAACCACTCTTTGGGTTGGGGATGTAGCTCAGTGCCAACACACTGGGCTCAATCCCCCTCACTGGGGGTAAAAAACTGGAACTTCTACAAACTGTGAGCTGAATAAAATTTTTCCCCTTTGACTTTGGGTGTCGGGTATTTTTTCTCAGCAACAAGAGAAACGTAACTAAGACAGGAGCCCAGGGAACTGGAGTGGACGTGGACTGGCAGTTTTACAATATAGCATTTTAAATATTGTCTGGGCTCTACCATGCTCATGCACTATCTGTTCAAATATAACTTTAAAAAAAATCACCTTGGGCCCAGGTATGGTGCCACACACCTGTAATCTCAGTATTCAGGTGGCTGAGGCAGGAGGATCACTGTGAGTTTGAGGCCAGCCTGGGCTGCATAGTGAGCTAAGGCCAGCCTGGATTGCAGAATGAGATCCTGTCTCAAAAAAAAAAAATCATTTGGGGAGCCAAGTGTGATGGTGCACACCTGTAATCCAGAACTTGGGAGGCTGAGGCAGGAGGATCGCTGGGAATCGAGGCCAGCCTTGGCTACATAGTGAGTTCAAGGCCAACCTGAACTATATAGTGATAACCTTGTGTCAAAAGCAAACGAAATTCATTTTGGGCTGGTGATGTAGCTCAGAGGTATAGCATTTGCCTAGCACGGACAAGATCCCGGGTTTGATCCCCAACATGGCAAAAATCAGTAGTAAAAAGTCACTTTTATATATATTATCTTTTCAGTCTTCATTACAAACTAACCTTGTGCTATCAGTAGGCCAGGTTTCATTCTCCCCAGTTAAGTGTGGAAATGGGAGTCCTAGGAAAGGGACTGGTTATGGACACCCAAGGTAGGTGGCAAAGAGCAGGTGGAGATGAGCTGTGTCTACACGGGCGGGTGGGCCTGGAGTCCAGGTCACCTCGTCCTAACCCGGCTTCTGGCTTCCTCCTGAAGGTTGACCACTGATGGAAAATGAACAAACAAACAACAACAACAAAAACACACACAAAAAGAAAACGAGCAAGAAGGAACAAAACAGATGTGGTGGTTCATGCCTGGAATCCCAGCCCTCTGGGGGCTGAGGCAGGAGCAAAAGGTTCATCTCACCCTGGGAAATTCAGCAGAGTTGAATTAATGAGAGTTGTCTCTGGAGGGCTGGGGATGCAGTGCTCAGCGTGAAGGCTCTGGGTTCCATCCCCAGTGCTGCCAAAGAAAGGGGAAGGGGAAGCAAATGATATTAGGGTTTATCACAGTCACTTTTTCTCTGGAGATCTGGACATTTGTCTGTTTTCTGTTTTTGTTTTTGTTTTTTGTTTTTTGTTTTGACAAGGTCTCCCTATGTAGTTCAGGTTGGCTTTGAATTCACAGTATCACCCAGACTGGCCTCAAACTTGTGGCAGTCCTCCTGCCTCAGCCTCCTGAGTGCTGGGATCACAGGGGTGCATGCCCAGCCTTGTGCTATGACTCTTTGGGGTTCACTTTCCTCCTTTGTGAAATCAGAGGCCTGGTTCTGAGGACCTGCAGACTCTCTGACAGGAATGGGCATGGTTTGTGGTTTTGTTTTGTTTGTGGTTTTTTGAGACGAGGTCTTGCTGTGTAGTCCAGGCTGGCCTTGAACTCACTAAGTACCTCAGGCTGGCCTTGCATTCACAGTGTTCTTCCCGCTTCAGCATCCCTGGGATTACAGGTGTGTGCTACCACACTCGGCACGGTTTGTATTTTACCAAGGGCCACAGCAATGCGAGGCCTGCTGGGGCGGCTGCTGTCACGGTGTGAGAGCAGAGGCCTGCAGTGAGGACCGGAGTGCCTTTGGGAAGCACAACCTGCCATGCTGCTCCCGGCCCCGGGCGGGTCACACCGGCGCTGTCCCAGGCCTCCCTCCCATCACTGTGCGGCGACTCCTGGTGCTGTATCTCACAGGCTCCCGAGAACCGAGTGGGAAATTAGTGCGTTATTAGAGACATCCACTGCCGGGTGTGGAGGCACACACCTGTAATCCCAGCACTCAGAAGGCAGAGGCAGGAGAACTGCTGTGAATTCAAGGCCAGTCTGGGCTACACAGCAAGACCCTGACTGAAAAAAAAATCCATTATTAAAATGAAATTATGTAAATGTAAAATTAAGTAAATTCCATTTAAATTGAAGTAATAAACATCCCAAAGTTCTCATCTCCTAATTACTTTGTTGCAGTTATCTGTGTTTTTCTGGTATTTACATCAAATTTTGTTTGCCCAGTGGAAAGTATATACAGTGCTGTGCTTTGTTTTTTGTTTTTTGGGGTTTTTTTTTTTTTTTTGTATTGGGGATTAAACCCAGGACACACATCTCTAGCCCAACTGCCTGCCCCCTTTATAAACTTTGAGCTGAGGTCTCACCCAGTTGCCAAGTTATGCTGGAACTTGCAGTACTCCTGCCTCAGCCTCCTGTACTGCTGGGATTACAGGTGTGCAGCACATCTCTTCCTAGCTCCTCACTCGCTGATGTCCAATGAGAAGCTTGAAATCAGGCAGTGTACAAGTATCTACACTGCAGAAATTGGTGAACACTCCATGCTGCCCTTCCAGCTCCATGGGATTGGTTGGTAACATTGCCCAGGCTTGGATTATAGGAGGGCTGTAGTCCCAGGGCAGCTGGTCTACTGGAAGGAAGCACTGGTCCCTAGCAGGGGATGCATAATTATCACCTCGTTACACTTCAGCTGGGCTCACAGAAGGGCCAGGAGACAGCCTCTTCTCTGCTTCCATCACCAAAGCCAGCTAACTAACTGTGAGCTCCTGTGCTGTTCTGCATCCGGTTTGCAGGAGGTAACTGCCTCCAGGGTGCAGGACAAGAGCTCCTGTGCTGGAAGAAATCCTAGCTGAGTCACCTCCGCGTATGGAGGCTCGGCCTTGCACCTCAGCGCATGAGCACAAGCCCGATCTGATAGCATGTGACTTTGTTTCTAAATGAATCAGACTTTACGAATAGGAGCTCGGCCTCCCCCGCCCACTGCCCAGCCACACCAGTTAGCAGATTTTGCTTTTCTGCTTGAATTGACTCACAGATAGTGTTAGGAGCCTGCTGGATCACAGAGTTCTGAGGATGGCAGAGGGAGCTGGAATCTTTGCTTTGCAAACTTGCCGATTATACGGCGTACATTTGATTCTGTGTTTGTGTAGAGTTAAAAAAAAGAAACTCACTCCTAAAATACAGGACCGAGTCCCGGGAATGGAAAGGGAATCTGTCAGGTTCTCTAGAGCACAGTCAGGGTCTCCGTTACTTTCTTGTGGCTGAGACGCAATACCTGACACTCAGAGTTGAAGGAGAGGTTTGTTTGGCTCACAGTTTGTAGAGGTTTCGGTCCACGGTCAGCTGGCCCCAAGGCTGGTCCGTACGGCCAAAGGGCATTGCAGAGGAGAAATAGTCCACAGCAGCATCACGCACCCACGATCCAGCCACCCTTGAGTGCACGAGGCTTGAGGGGACACCTAGACACAAGCCACAGCAGCCAGGAGGCCGCCCTAGCCAAGCCTCAGCGCTCTCTCAGCAGACACGGCGCAGCACCAGGCGGGCTCAAATGGCTCCCCAGGCACCCCGGGCAGAGCCACTCAGGGTCTCACGTGTCACGTGCCTAAAGACCCTAAACAGTGGAGTGGCTGGTGCTCCCTGGCCCACAGCTAATTCCAAATGAAGTCTCCAAATAACAGAAAGCTGCATAGGAACTGCAGAGAGCAGACAGACAGCTTGCACGAGAATTCTTGCTTTCCCACTTATCAGTTTGTGGCTGTGGGAAAGTCACTTAAAACTCTGTTTCCTCGACAGCATCTGTTGCACAGGGCTGATGACTACTCCTGCTCTCATTGGCTGATGTTTCAGTGACGGACACTGATGTTTTCAGACGCTTAGGGAAGCGCCTGCCACAGCGAGCACCCCATGGATGTCAGCTACCACATGACTGCTGACCCTCGTTCTAACTGGTTCAGACTGAAAAGCGGCAAGTAGGTTGAACTGTGACTTACTCTGTACCTGTTTATTTACTTCCTGGTACCTGAGGTGTGTGGCCTAGGCCTGGATACCACGCAGGTGTCTTGCAAGCATCAGACAAGATGGACGCAGCTTGGATACACCTGGAATTCCGACTGGCGGTGGGAGACAAGCCTTTTGGGGCTTTCAAGTCTGACACAGAGAGTTCTTTTCGTCCTCTTCACTTTTTATTTTTAAGTAATTGTAGACTTCATGACTACTCTCCATCCAACTTCCCTAATAGCAACATTTTATGTGACTACAGTACAATTATTGAAGCCAGGTTGCTGGGGCCGGGGATAGAGCTCAGCGGCACAGCACCAGGAAAAAAAGATAAAGCCCGGTTGCTAATATGATTCCAATTTACCAGCTAAACTATAAACTTTGCTGCGTTTCCTTGTGACCCCGCTCCTGCGCTGCATTTAGTTGCGTCTTCCTCTCTTTCTGGTTTCCTCTGATCCACAGCTGTTCGGTCTTCGGGTTTCCACCATGACCCTGACACTTTCCCCCAGGACTGGGGCCATTGCACTGAGCTACATCCTTAGTCCTTTCTATCTTTTATTTTGAGACAGAGTCTTGCAAAGTCACTGCATTTCCCAGGCTGGGCTGGCATCTTCCATTCTCCTGCCTCAGCCTTCCAGAGTGCTGAGATTATAGGTGTGTGCCACCAAGCATGGCTCACCCTGACACTACTGGTGAGTGCCAGCCAAGTGTGTTCTAGAATGGTCTGGTGCTTGCTTGGGATTAGACCAGTGCACCTTCCTGGCAGGAGAGGTCGAGTTGAGGCAGCAGCATTTCAGGATAAGCCGGAGGTCGCTGTGTCTGATTAGTGGTGGTACTAATACAGGTTACTTGGTGCAGGGTCATGCATCTGTGTTCCAGAATAGCCACGGAAAACAGCCTCAGAATGCAGGGCAAATCTGCGGTGCAACAAAGCCTCCAGAACAGTGGTGGCGAAGCTATGGCACGTGTGCCGCAGGGGGCTGTTTGTATCCCTGAAAGCTCTAAAAGGTTCGCCATCACTGCTCTGTGTTACAGCCTGCTCAGTGAAGAGTTCAGATTTGTCAGCCAGCATCTAGAGTATGATTTCAAGTCCTGGAAGTCGGGTGTAAATACTTGCAAATGCGACTGGGGTAGCGGTTAAAAGGCAAAGTGAGTCTGGGCAAAGTAAGTTTTACCAAGGAGTAGCAGACAACAGGGAGAACAAACGTGTGTAGAGAGAAATGTGCACTGTGAGGGCATCTGAGACGGGAGGCAGGAGAACAGTGAGCTCGTGGGGGACTTTTGTTCCACACTCAGTTCTCCGTGCACACACAGGTTGTGAGTCCGTACGTTAAGGGCTTTGTTCTCGTGGCCACATCTCTGTGATACACAAAATGATGAGGACCACCGAGGAAGACCAGCTTTCTGTAATGAGTCAAGTGAAGTTCAAAACTGCTTCATAGGCCGAGCATGGTGGCGCACGCCTGTAATCTCAGCACTTGGCTGAGGCAGGAGGATCGTTGCAAGTTCAAGACCAGCCTGGGCTACAAAGTGTGCTCAAGGCCAGCTTGAACTGCATAGCGAGACCCTGTCTCAGACAAAAACAAACAAACAAACAAACAAACAAAAAACTGATACATACAAGCTGAGTGTGGGGATGCCTGCATGTAGTTCCAGTACTCAGGAGGCTGAGGCAGGATGATGGCTGTGGGTTTAAGGCCAGTCTGAACTACACAGAAAAAAAATAAAACATCTGGGGATGTAGCTCACTGCAAAGGTACTGGGTTCAATTCTCAGTACTGCAAAATTAAAAAATTAGCATTTGATTGTCTAAGGTAAGAATTATTTTATAGATAGGGAGGGAAACTGGTGGGGGTTTAAGGATTTTCTTTTTTTTGAGACAGGGTCTCACTACGTAGCCTAGGGTGGCCTTAACCTCATGGCAATCTTTCTGTCTCAGCCTCCCGGGTGCTGGGATTACAGGCATGCAGCACCACACCCCAGCAAGAGTTGCCCTTTTTAAAGATTGGCAGAGCGCAAGACTACCAGGAATTAGTTGGTGCTGCTGTTAGTGTTCTCATTTACTATAGCTGTAGGCAAGTTCCTGACACTTGCTCATCTCAGAACCTGTAAAATGGATTCAAGTAATTAACAACTCAGAACAGCTATTATGAGAACTAATTAGCTCCTGCTTACCAAAACCTCTGCACAGCAGCCATAAGCTGTCCTGCTGAGCATCGCATTTCCTCCGGGAGAGCCCTGGGTGCCTCCGCCCTCCCACCCGAGACTCTCACACGGTTAAGCCCAGCTTTCCTCTGATGGCAAACCCAGTGGCAGTTGTCCTCTGGTCCCGCAGAGGGGGCTTCCAAGACCTGTTTTGAGTGCCAAAATCTGAGGATGCCGGAGTCCCTTACAGAAAATAGTATGAGCTGGGTGTTGTGGTGCACACCTGTTATCTCAGCACTCAGGAGGCTGGGGCAGGAAGATTATAACTAGTTCAAGGCCGGCTGGGGCTACACAGTGAGACCCTCTCTCCAAAAACAAACAACAACAATAAAAAGAGAGAAAGAAAGTAATATAAATGTCAAAAAAAAAAAAAAGAAAATAATATAGTATTTCAGTTTAACCTGTATGTGTTCTCCAAAATTCTTTAAATCTAGGTTATTTATAATGACTTAGAGATGCCCAGTAAAGTGTAAATGTGTGTAAACAGTTTTAAACTTTATTATTTAGTGAATAATGACAAGAAAAAGTTTGCATATGTTTGATACAGACATAATTTAAGAACTCTGTTTTGGACATTTTTCTTTTAATAATATGTCTCCTAGCTGGATCTGGTGATACATACCAGCAATCCCAGCACTAGGGAGACTGAGGTTGATCTCAGGAATTCCGAGGCCAGCCTCGGTTACACAGTGAGTTTAAAACCAGCCTGAACTACAGAGGGAAACCCTGTCTCACTCAAAAAAATTATGTCTGCCTAAACCATCAATGCTACAGAGCTGTGCTGTAAATATCTAATATCCCAACTCGACGTAGCTGCCATGGGAGAAACTCAGATGACAAGCAAAGTGAAGATGAAAACAAAAACTGCAGGAAAAGTAAGGTAATCGGCACTCTCAAGAGGAATGTTCTTCAAGTGTCAGAAATCTTAAAACCAAATGAATTATGTGGACAAGGCCATGCTTGTAGTTTTTTAATGTCACAAAATTTCTCCAAGGATTTATACAGGTTGAATCTCTCTCTCTCTCTCCTTCCTTCTCTCTCTCTCTCTCTACCTTGATTTTTTTTTTGAGACAGAGTCTCACTATGTAGTCCAGGCTAACCTTGAATTCACCATGTAGCTCAGGCTGGCCTTGAACTCACAGCAATTCTCCTGCCTCAGCCTTCCAAGTGCTGGGATTATGGGCATAAGCCACCACACCCAGCTAAAAGTGACATCCTTGATCTAACGTATAAGAACAAACAAATTATTCTTTATGCTCAAAATTATAAATATGTTGAATGAAATTACATTTAGACCTTGAGTACAGGAGTATATGAAACAAATTTTGTGTACAGACTGACAGCCAAGTTCAGGTATCTAATTATACATACATGTGTTTTAAATTGCCCAGACTGAGCATGAATATATGATCTTCCTGCCTCAGCTTCCTAGAACGCTAGGATTCCAAGCATGCCCCACTATTTTGAGACTATTCCATATTTCTTTAATCAGCTCATCTGTGGATGGGCATTTAGGCTTTTTCCAGAGCTTAGCTTTTCTAAATTGTGTTGCTACAAATGGGTATTTATGCATCATTGTAATATGATTAATTATATACACAGCAAAAATATAACTGGAAAAATGAAATTTCCATTTTCCTTTTTGTGGAATGGCTACACATATCCATAGATGTTCAGTTTGTTTGGTTGGTTTTTTGCTTGTTTTTTTGTTTTGTTTTGTTTTCTGGTACCAGGAGTAGAACTCAAGACCTTGTGCTTACCAGGCAGGCGCTGTGCCACTGAGCTAAATCCCCAGCCCACATATCCATAGATGTTATACTACACTGACATTCCCACCAATAATATGGGGATGTGCTTTCTAATATTTTGAAACAATGAATGGACTCTGGTTTGGAAGACTGCTTGAAATAACTCTGATCCAAACAGTGGCATTCATTTGGATTTTGAATACATCTATAATGTTAGCAGTTTTTCACATACTCAGTGTGGCAAGGAATATAGCTCAGCAGCAGTGTCTGCCTAGAAAGTGCAAGGTCGTGAGTTTGATTCCTGGTACCAAAAAACAAAAAAAAACAAAACTATGTATATCACATTTAACTACATATAGCATTACATATATAATTTGTTTGATATAAAGTGTATTTTTTTTGGAGTCAGAGTCTTCTACCTAAGTCAGGCTGATTTTGAACTCTCTATGCATTACCATGAGTTGGTAAAAAAAAATGTGTTTGCTCTTCTTTCTCAATTCCTGCCAAAAGCTCCTAAGACCCTTGCAGTTTCTTATGTGGTAAGGTGAAAGGAGTGTGGGATTTTTTTCTCATTTTTTTCATTCCATTTATTCTGGTTTTTATTAAACTTTTTTAATAAAAAACTCTCAGCAATCCTCCTGCCTCAGCCTTCTGAGTGCAGGGATTACAGGTGTGTGCCACCACGCCCTGCTTCCTTACAGCTTTTATGAGAGTTCCTCTATACAGGCACGATTAGTAAATCATTGCTCTCAGAGAGTTCAGTCTCTATCCCCCGCCTCCTCCCCAGAGCATGGGCCGTGGGGCTGAGAGTTCAAGTCTCTGACCACATGGTCAGTTCCACTAGCAGCCACATGCCCATGCAGAAGTCGCTGCATTGAAGTAAACTCTGATGCACTCGAAAGGGGCTGATTATGAAAAAGACAAAAAGACTTAAGATGCGTTGTATACAGGTTCCAACTCCCCACATTATGTACTGCAAACGTACTAATAAAGATAAAAATGTAGCTGGGTATGTTGGCACACCTGTAATGCCAGCACTAAGGAGGCTGAGGCAGGATATTACTGTGAGTTCAAGGCCAGCCTCAACCACATAGACAGACCCTGTCTTAAACAAACAAAAACAAAAATTAAAAAAGTTTAATAAAAACCAGAATAAATGGAATGAAAAAGATGAGAAAAAAATCCCACACTCCTTTCACCTTACCACATAAGAAACTGCAAGGGCCTTAGGAGCTCTTGGCAGGAACTGAGGAAGAAGAGCAAACACATTTTTCTTACCAACTCATGGTACTCACCACTCCGGACCCCTCTCCCCTCCTGTTTACTATCTCATAACATGGCTTATGCCCATAATCCCATAATCTATCACTGGAAGTAAGAGGGCTGGCGCTGTTGGCTGTCCTATCCCAGCACAGAGCACAGAGTAAGTGCTCAGAAAACCTTTTCTGAGCCGACTGTAGCCCAAGCCTCACTTGAACCAACAGCAGGCCCCGGCCCCGCAGGACAGAGCGAAGTAAGGACTCAGCACCAGGAGGTCCACAGCTTGACTCCCTGCAGTGGATGGACCTCCTCTCTCAGAGTCAGGTTTATCTGGGGGCTTGGGGTTCCACACCCAGGTGACAGCGTGTGCAGACTCTACCTGTGTCATCCCTTCCTGCGGGGGTGTGCATATATTGCTGTCGTGTGGCTTTTTTTTTTTTTTTT
>NW_004955443.1:6906874-6908296 GCF_000276665.1 Chinchilla lanigera | reverse complement strand
CTGAGCTAAATCCCCAGCCCCTTGATGGCTCACTTTTAATCTCCACCAAAGCTTGCACATCTGGTTTTTCCTGTGCCATTGCACTGAATTGGGGTATTTCTACCAGAAAAATCAAAAGAAAATTTATTTATAAACAAATCCTGTAGTGATGTGGCCCTAGTGTTTCCTCTGTGATGCTTGGGTAAACACATGCAAAACCAGGTAGACAAAGCATAAAGATGAGTCTAATACCTTTTTGCTACTTTCGTACAAGTGAACACTCCTTGCCATTCTTCATATTAAGTGAGCAAACCCATAGATGTCTTCCTGTATCCCTCCGGGAAAGGTACTGAGATACACAGTTGTCTACTACAATGCTGACATACAAATTTACAGTAGAACAATAAGGGACAGTCCCATCGGACCCAGGCTTCTTTAATTCCTTGCTTTTGCTGGTAGATTCATTCTGTTGGCATTCATGGAGTTGTAGTCCTTCTTGTCTCTTTCTAGGATGTTCTTCAGAACATTTTGGATATCTGGTTTTGTGGTCATGAATTTCTTCAGGTGTTCTTTGTCATAGAAGTATCTTCTTTCTTCGTCAATTTTGAAAGATAATTTTGTGAGGTTCATCAATCTGGATTAGAGATTGTTTTCTTTGGAGCTTGAAATACTTCATTCCAAGCTCTCCTTGACTTCAGGGTTTGTGTTGAAAAGTCCACTGTGATTCTGATGGCCGTTCCTTTATACATAGCTTGTTTCTTTTCTCTAACAGGTTATAATATTCTGGGTTTTTGGTTGGATTTCTAGAATTTTGAGTATTATATGCCTTGGTGTAGATTTTTGTGTTATCATGGCTAATTGGAGTTCTATATGCTGCTTTTATCTGTATGCCAAATTTATTTTCCCTGTTTGTGAAGTTTTATACCATTATTATTATATTATTATTATTAATCATTCATCTTTTTGAGACAGGGTCTCACTATGCAGTTCAGGTTGGCCTTGAGCTCACTTTGTAGCCTAGGCTGGTCTTGAACTCGTAACAATCCTCCTGCCTCCCGAGTGCTGAGATTATAAGTGTGTGCCACCATGCCCAGTTTCTACTATTATTTCTTTGAGCATGTATTTCATATCGTTTGTGCTATTTGCTGCTTTTTCATTGACCCCATCAATGTTATGTTATTCTTTGAATCTTCTTTGCTGTTTGATCGATTTTTTGTGATCCTTTACTATTTTTAAGATATCTTATTTTTCATGATTGCAAACCACAATCCTGTCTTCTATATCTGATATTTTGTACTCATATTTGCTCATTCTGTATATAGTTTTGATGGAATAGTTAATCTCCTGAATATCTGTTTGAATCTATTTCATGGATTCTATTTCTTTCTATTTTGGGTGTTCATGGTTATCATCATTTTCCTAAGCTCCTATATATTTTTTTGT
>NW_004955443.1:6905088-6906729 GCF_000276665.1 Chinchilla lanigera | reverse complement strand
TTTTGTCTTTTTGAGACAGGGTCTTGCTATGCAGTTCAGGCTGGCCTTGAGCTCACTTTGTAGCCCAGGCTGGTCTCGAACCTGCAACGATCCTCCTGCCTCAGGCCCCCGAGTGCTGGGATTACAGGAGTGCGCCACCATGCCCAGCCAATAAATACATTTTTGAATATGGCTGTCATGGTTTGGGGCTTATTGCAAGGTGAATAATATAATACAGGACACATATTTTATAAGATTATTTATAATAATCACCTAAAGAATTATATACAAGAGAGTGCAGGAAATCTGTCCACATACTAAAGACTAAAGAATCCAGCTGAGGGTCTGGATTCCACGGTAATGTCCTGCATGAATTCAGTTGAAGACCTAGAGCCCATAACAATGCCTTCCATGAGTACAGCTGGGGGCCTAGGGCCCATGAAAATATTTCATGCAGGCCTATTTCATGGATCTGCATTGAGAAGGCCCAAAGGTCAGTGGTGGAATCTAGAAAGTCTATGCCAGCAGGATGAAGGATCTGTGCTAGCAGGCTGAGGGATCTACATTGGAGCAAGGAAATGATGCTCAAAAAAAGAACCAGAGCTCCCGTGAAAAGTACCGCAGCCATCCTCAGCAACAGTGAGGTCCCAAGCTTCTCCGAAGATCAGGACAGCCGAGTTCCCATCAGGAAAGCCAACGTGACAGGCTTCTCCAGGAGACTGAGCTGTGTACCTTCTTCCTCTCTGGAGCCAGGAAATGATGCTCCAAGTGAGGACCAGAGCTCTGAAGCCATTCTCAGTACCAACAAAGTCCCAAGCTCCTTGGAGGATGAAAACAGCCAAGTTCATCAGGAAAGCCAGCATCACAAGGTCCTCCAAGAAAACCAACAGCTCCTTACAGCTTCTCTCTGCTTCCAACAGGCTCTCAACAGCTCCCATCAGCTCCCAACAGCCTCTCTCAGTTCCCAACAGCCGAACTTCTTCTTCAGTTCTGCCTCTTGTACTGCTGACGACAATCCTCAGGCGGGCCTCCCACGCCCAGCACTGTGCTTACTCAGTTCACCCGGGGGTTATAAGTTGACCACTAGCTGTCAGTCCACCACAACGGCTATGGGTGCATACAGAACATTTTACTTGCATTTTAGTCTCCGTGTATTTCACAGCATCTTGTAGCATTTTGTTTGCTGAAATTTCCAATGCTGAATGGCAGTGTTGCCATTCTGTCCAATACATTTCAATCCTGCAAAGACCTTCACTGTATTTTCAGACATAGTTCTAACATTGGTTCATTCCATTTGGTTGCTTGCTCATTTGTAACATTTGACTAGTCAAATGTGTGTGCACATTGCTGGTTTTTTTGCTTCATCTGAATCAAGGAAGCCTGCATTCTCTGTGTCTGTATTGGTCAATTCTTGCTCCATTTCACTGTCACAGGAATTTTGCTCAAATGACCAACATCGCAGTCATCATCATCATTAACAGCATCCACCCACACAGCTCTTCTGTTATGACAGCATTTACTTTACTATAATTGATCATCATCATCCCCGCATGAGTAATATGATGGCTCACTTTTTTTTTTTTTTTTTGGTTTTTCTCCGGTACCGGGAACCGAACTCACGACCTTGCGCTTGCCAGGCAGGCGCTTTTGCCGCTGAGCTAA
>NW_004955443.1:6853341-6903678 GCF_000276665.1 Chinchilla lanigera | reverse complement strand
CTGAAATGTATAGTAAGACCCTGTCTCAAAAAGACAAAAAGAAAAATGGGTAATTCTTGACAGGTAATAGAGCTGTATATATAATCTCTATCTGCTCTACTGTCACTAGCCCTATCTTTCATTATGGTCACTTTCTCTGTACTTATTTGAGAGATTATTTCTGATTTGATTTTTTTCTAGAACCTCATTCATTCACTTTGTTACTTCTACTGTTACCACTACAGAGAGCGCAGGTGGGTGGCTTTTGAACTATCCCACCTAATTGCCCTCTGGGTTTGCCTTTTGTGAGCTGGGAGTCTGGGGTTACATCTTGCTCAATTGACTCTTCATTTACTAATCTTTTTAATTCCTGGGTTGGTGCTTGTGAATTGTTTATGACAAGTAACATTATTGCTAATATTGAGAACCTTTAGGAAATGACTGCATCTCAGAAATGTCTTCCACGAGTAGCTGGTTTTTGAGTTTTCAGTCTGTTACAAGATCCTATCTCTTCAATTTATTGGGGATGAGAAGGTGCTGCCTGTTTGTCCTACCTCCCAGTAATTTGGCACTGGCCTAAAGTATTGTTTATGATCCCTAGGCAATCACAGTCTTGGCATACCAGAAGAACAACTGATTAGAACAATTATGTCATGCTGGGTGAAGTAGTACAATGAGTAATAATAATAGTATCAAACACAGCCTAGAAAATGACAGACTGTGGTAACTTAATTTGCCAATTTTAACCATGTGAACTAGATTTGTGGTTATTGAACCACATCTAAAACAAACCAGAAAACTGTATACAGTAAACATGCCCTCAGTACAGCAAAATTACCCTCAGGAGAGAATACTTAAAAGGGAGTAGAGAAAAAATAGAGAAATAGAAGAAAAGGAAGTGATTAGAACAAGGGCTAGAGGCCAAAGGAACATTACCCAAACTTTGGGAAACTGGTGAAAAGGACAGGAGGGAGGGAAGGAAAAATAAAAACAAGAACAGAACAAAACAAAACAAAACAGAACAGAACAAAACAACAACAAAAAACTTGAAACAATGCTCACACTCATATGTTCACATGCATATAAAAACAAGAACAAATAGTCAAGAAAAGAAAAACAATAACAGAACAAGAAAAGAAAAAAAGAAAAAGAAAAAGAAAAAGAGGGAAAAACTCCACTTCAGGGCATATCACTGCTGGCACTGGTAGACAGAGTGGCAGACAGAGCCCAGGTCTGGGTTCATTAATCCCAGCAAGCCAGCTGTAGATTTCTGGTGGGGTAGTGAATAATCCCAGCAAGCCTGCACCCTTAGTTCCACTGAAGTTCAGGCTGGTTTCTGGCTGAGAGGCTGGAACCTGATTTTCCTAGCCTGCAACACTCTGTGTGCCTCTCACCTGTTTGAACTCAGTTCCACCTCACCCTGACAATGGGAGCTGCTAGACTGAGCCAGCCAGCACCTGGTGAATTCTGAATTTAATTGGTCCTTCTCCAAGATGGCTTCTGGCCAATCGTCCTCTACTGGGGGAAGTTTGAAGCGAAAGAACTCACCCACCATGACAGCTACTCTGTCTACTACTCTGTTCCAATGGTGCATTTCTCTCTAGAAGCCTCTGGGGTTGCCAGGAGTCACCTCGCATCTGCGGGTTCGAGCTACCCCTCCCATGTGGTGACTCAGGGCTCAGGCAGAAGGTGCTGCCTGCCATCCCCTTCTTCTTCCTCAAGGTCTCTCTCTTTGCTGTCCATGTGGGCTTCAGTTCACACTTCAGTTCCCTGCTGGGCACAGGGATCCTTTTCCCTCCTCTTCCTCACATTGCTATATTCCAGCATCTGGACACCAAATCTCAGAAAAAAAGCTGTTTCTCTACTGTTCACCACTCTGCCATCTTCCCGGGAGAGGACTTTGTTTTCACCACAGTTTTCCACTTGTTTAATTTTGTTGTTGTTGTTGTTGTTCTTTTGAGACAGATTCTCACTATGTAGTCCAGGCTGGCCTGAAACTTATCACAATCCTCCTGTCTCAGCCTCCCAAGTACTAGGATTACAGGTGTGCCCCACCACACTCAGATGAAAAACACTCTAGTAAGAGGCCTCTGGAGCAGAGGTCTGACTGGATGAAGGGCAGGATCAGAGGAAGCATGTCCCATCCCAGGGGCTCAAAGGCCCAGTGGCCCTGAGCAGAATGAGACCTGACAGGTTCCAGGGTGGTCCATAGGCCCTGTGTTGGGAATGGGGTCAGCTGGAAGAGGAAGAAAAGGAGCCCCCATGGAGGAGGCCGGATCCTGATGGTGCCTGACCTTAGCAAAGCCTGCTGTTTGAGCTGTCTGTATGAAATCTCACTTTTGCAAAGCTGGGCGCTGGAAGGAGGGTCTCCTGGGCATGTGTGTTTCAGTGAGTTAACAAGCGAGCACCACAGGATCTGCCTTCTTTTCCCCTAACCACTTCAGACTGTGGTGAGGATGTTAGTCCATCGATATCCACAAGTTTCATTTGTTCAGAAAGCAGTCACCCTGTGCCTGTGGTTCAAAAGGAGATCAGCTGATGCATCTCAGCACAGCAGAGATGGCCACTCACACAGGCCAGATCCTTGCAGAAATGCAAGCTGCTGTTCAGCCAATGGTTTCATGTTGGTTTCTTTAAATAAGCATCCAGGCCAGGTGTGGTGGTACACACCTGTAAACCCAGCACTCAGGAGGCTGAGGCAGGAGGATTGCTGCAAGCTCCTCCTCTAAGCCCTTTCTAGGTAGTGACAGAATTGTGGTCTTGGCTCCTTGCTGGCTGTCATCTGGGGTCCTCTTGAGTCTCTAAGACTGCCCAGGGCTCATCTTCAAACCAGAGACTACAACTTGAGTCCTTCTCACACCTGAAATGTCTCTGACTTCTGCTCACAGCAAGGAAAATTCTCTGCTATTAAGGACATGTGTATAAAAGTTTATCTTAAATTTTGGCAGTACTGGGAATTGAACCCATGGTCTTCACACTGAGCTACATCTCCAGCCCATTTATTTTTTAAAATTTGGAGGTAGAGTCTCACTGAGTTACTCAGGCTGGACTGGAACTTGTGATCCTCCTGCCTCAGCCTCCAAAACTGTTGGGATTGGAGACTTGCACCACTACACCTGTGTGTTTTTGCACTGCTGGGGCTGAAACCCAGACCCTTACCCATACTAAGCAAGGATCCTAGTGACAGGCTGAAGCTCCAGGCTTCCTAACTTTTGAATCGCACGCCAAAAGTTAGAAAGTTCTGAGTAGTACTAGGAAATCTTGCATTTTCCAGACATGCCCCACCTGGGAGGAGAATCACCCCCATACCCACCATGTCCATGCTATCAGTGCCACTCACTCATTGGGCATCTTGCTGTCTCCATCATCAGATCAGCTGTCACAATATCACAGTGCTTCACATTCAAATAATCCTAAGCCTATTTAATAACATTCCCAAAGTACAAGAGTAAAGATGGCAATTTGGAAATATCAAAGAGAAACTGTAAAGGACTTCCTTTAAGGCAATGGTGATAGTTCTTGACTTAAGGAAAAAAAAAATCAGATGTTGATGTTGCTAAGGTTGATGGTACAAATTAATCTGCTCCCTGTGAAGTTATAAAGGGGAAAAAGAAATCTGCTAGTTTTGTTGTAGCACCACTAATGCAGAAGCTAAGGTCTCAGTGAATGGTAAGTGCTTAGTTGAGATTGAAAAAGTGTTAAATACATACAGTGCTAGGAAAAAGCATTGTATATACACATATGTATAGCTATATGCATACATACATATGTGGGGTGTGTGTGTGCATTATTTTGCTTTGTTTTTTGAGACAGTGTCACACTATGTATCCCATGTTGGCCCTAAACTCTCAGCAATCCTCCTGCCTCAGCTTCCCAAGTGCTGGGCATGTGCTACCATGCTGGGCTTTAAATATACATTTTTTCAATTATCCCCTGGGGGTCCTGGACTATATCCCTCATAGATATGGGGTCAATTTACATGATTAAAAAGTGCCATTTTGCATGACTGAGAGGATATCTGAATATTTAGATTTCTAGAATTGGAATTGCAATGGTAAGCAGGAGCACCAAAACGGCACCCAGGATTTGGAGGCAGATTTAGCGTACACTGGTGGGCATTGACAGGGAATGAATTGTCCCTCAAAATGTCAGGCCCTGAAGGCCCAAGGAGGGAGGTTTTTATGGAGTTGAATGGGGAAGTACAGAGCAGAGTACTTGTCTGTCTTCTGTTGTTTCTAACACTATTCGTCTCAGTGACCAGCTGTTTGCAGGAGACGGTAGTAACAGGAACTGTAACAGGAACTAGTACTGGACAGCTGAAGTATACGGCTGGGGCATTTTCTGCTACAGAATCATTGGATCAAATCAGGGATGTGGCACTGACATCTATCATCTAATTCCCTTCAACAGTACCAGAGTGCCTGCTTTCCCACCACTTCACCAAGAGTTGCAATGGCTGTGAGGTTTTTCATTTTTGCCATGGACTTCAAGCTTGCCTTCTGGGGCCACACTACCATTCACACTCCTTCCATTCACATCCAGCAGCAGAAACCCTGAAGTGGTTCCCAGGGACCCTGCAGGTGCTCGCGCCTCTGGAAACCAGGCTGCTTCAGGGCAAAGGCTGAGGAAGCCTGGCTGTGGTGGCACAAGGCAGCAGAGCTCTCAGGCAGACGGGGTCCCTGGGCTCTAACCATCTTCCACCTGCTCCGGCTGTGGGTCCTCTGCACTGCACACATCCCAGGAGGTGGGAACAGGGCAGCGCTTGCTGTTTCTGAGCAAGGGCTTCTGGACCCTTTATTTTTTAGGTGGCTCCCAACAGGTACAACAGGGACCTGGCGTGGAGAAGCCACAGTGGCAGAGACTCCAAATTGTGAAAGCATCGCCAGTGGACCGTGTGCAGAGTCAGGCTGGTGGCGGAAGAGCAAAGGTCAGGTGTACCCCGCACCACGGGACAAGAGGGCACTGCAGGCACTAAGGGTTCTGCCAAGGATGAGCCCAGAAGCCTCGCCAGGAGGGGTGGGGCAGCCGTGTACACTGTGCAAGAGGTTTTCTTCTGCGGACTCATGCATCACACTAGTCATTCCTGGCAACATCGCTATTTATATTTTACTCAACACTCTATTTATACTGACTCCTTCAATGATAATTAACAGTGCTCAGTACAAAAAAGTGAATTTATATGCCAGGATAGGAATAATTCTCTTTATGTAGGCACAGAATCAGAGAAGATAAAAACTGTAAGACAAAATCCAAAAAAGTGCAAAGATTTGATTTCTAGGACTAACATATTGGAATTTCATATATGTGTGTGTGTGTATATATATATATATATACATATATATATATTCTATCTAGCCCTTAGGCCTTTGTTCCCAGCCTTGCTGGTAAGAGCATCTCTCTCTCTTTTTTTTTTTTTTTTTTTTGTACCAGGAATTGAACTCAGAACCTTGCGCTTGCCAGGCAGGCACTTATGCCACTGAGCTATATCCCAGCCTGGAAATCAGTCTCTGAGCTGAATATATACTGAATACAATTTTTTTCAGGTACTAGGGCTTGAAGAACCCAGGGCCTCACTAGGCAAGAGTTCTAGCACTCAGTTATACCCCCAGGCCTTTTTACTTTTTATCTGAGACAAGGTTTCACTAAGTAAACTGGCCTCAAACTTGTAATCCTCCTGCCTCAGCCTCCCCAGTATCTGGGACTGCAGGCAAGTGCTACCACACTGAGCTTATATGTGTGTTCTGAATCTTAATCTAACTTGGAAGAGAATTTGGTAAAATTCTGAATCTGAATTTTTTCCTTTCTCTTCTCTTATTTTCCAGATCAGGTTTGGTTCAGTGTGTAGTGTTCATTAAATAGTATACAGTATAACTCTGCCTCCTGCCTGTGTTCCCGTGACAGTGGCAGCTAACTCCTGAGGACTGACAGCATGTCACATAAAGGGAGAATCTGCTTGGAGCCAGATTTACACATAATGTTTGCTGGCTTTAGCCTCATTTGAATGCTAAGAACCAAAAAATGAGCCATCTGCATTTGTCCTTGCAGAGCTCTGTAAAAATCCCTTGCAGATGCAACAGTGTTGCTTGGGCAGCCTTCATGTGCAGATCCCAGAAGTCCTTCCTCCTGAGGTCACATTGAGCAGCCAGCTGAGCGGCAGTGCTGACGTCCACCAGCTGGTGCTCCCGGAACGGAGAGTGCTGGGACCCGTGCTCCTGTGGTGTTAGCCGAAGCTAAGATTCAACTCTGAGTTACCAGAATTGCAAACGTGTAAGCAGTGCAGCTCATGACAGGGCCCAGCCTAGGTAGGTTCTTGGACTTTGGCAAGAGGCAGTTTGTAAGTCATGACAGGGGAAATAGGTACAGCATGTATTCTGCATGGAATTGTGTCTTCCCACTATCCCGACTCCCGTGTTGAATCCCTAACCCTGAATGTGACTGCACTTAGTAATAGGAACTTAAAAAAGGTAACACAGGTTAAAGGAGGTCATGAGGGTGGAGCCCTAATCCAACATGACTGATGTCTTTATACAAAAGGGAGAAACACCTGGGAGGCGCAGGCACAGAGAGCAGGCTCGGGAGGGTCAGGAGAGGGAGGGAGTGGGAGGGAGGGGCAAGGAGAAGGAAGCAGAAAGCATGAAGAGGTGCCCTGTGTACCTACCAGCTCCCAGCATGAATGGAACCATCGTGTGCTGCAAACACAACTAACAAAAATAAGACAAAAAGTTGTTAGAATTTAACATATGAGATGTCTGTCTGCAAGCCAAGGCAAGAGATTGCAGGAAAAACCAACTCTGCCAATGCTTTGATCTCGTACTTCTAGAGTATAGAATTATGAAAAATAAATTTCCATCATTCAAGCCATCCAGAATGTGGTATTTTCTTATGGCATCTAATCAATATGATTGTCAGGAAAACGTACAGAATTTGAGTAAGTTTGTGAGCGTGAAGAGTTTTCCTTTGTGGGGGTATGTGTTACCTTTCCATTGCTGTGACAAAATACCTGGCACAAACAACTTAAAGGAAGAAAGGTTTATTTTGGCTCCTGGGTTCAGAGGTTTCAGTCCATGGTCAGTTGACACCATTGCTTTTCTGGCCTGTGGTGAAGCAGAGACATCATGGCGGATGGTGTGGAAAACGAAAGCTGCTCACCTTATGGCCTCCAGGGAACAGGAAGAGCGCCCACAAGGCACAGGGAACAAACTGTGCCCTTTGAAGCCTTGAATCAATTAGACCCCATCTTCTAATCAGCCCATGAAGCTATGCATCTGTGAATGGGTTAATCCAGTGAGGATGTTAGAGCCGTAACCATCCAATCACTTTCTCAGGGCTAGTCCAGCAATGGAGCCTCCAGCACAATGAGCCTTTTGGTGGACATGCTGGATCCCAACTAGAAAAGAGAATGTAACCATTTGAGTTGCTATCTGTTTAATACGGGGCCATTTCCAACAGCAGGGAGGAGGTCGGAATCATTAGCAGCCAGCATTCTTAGTAGGTGTGGGGTTGGGAACCCCACAAGGTAAAAAGAGAATCCAGGAGGGATGCCTATTCTCTCCACTGTGTATAATGTTGAAAGAGTTGGCAATTTAGAGTTCCTGTAGTAATGCTAGTTCAAATTGGGTATGCTGGTACAACCTTGTAATCCCAGTTCCTCAGGAGGCTGAGGCAGGAGGATTGAAAGTTCAAGGACGGCCAGGCATGGTGGCACACGCCTATAATCCCAGCATTCAGGAGGCTGAAGCAGGAGGATCGTTGTGAGTTCAAGACCAGCCTGGGCTACAAAGTGAGCTCAAGCCCAGTCTGAACTGCAGAGCGAGACCCTGTCTCAAAAAGACAAAAAACAAAACAAACAAACAAAAAAATTCAATGAATGCCATGGCAAGTTAGTGAGACCATGTGTGAAAAGGAAAAATACAAAGGTCCAAGTGTGTAGCTCAGTGCTAGAACACTGCTAAATTCAATCCTGAGAACTTAACACACACAAAAATGCTGGTTCAGGATGAGTTTTCTACCCTTTCCTTTCAAATAAATTGTCCCCACAGTCTAGAAATTCTAGCTCTAATATTGGCTAAATATGCCCCATGTTCATGATGTATGCCTCAAATGTAACTTCATTCAAAGCTGAGTACTGATAAATTATCCTGTCTCCTTCGAATTTTCATCTCTCAGAAAGGGGCAAAAAAAACAAAGGGAAGCGCTATTCTGTCCTGAATTTTGACCACATACACAGAATGGGCAAGGAGCAACACGTATCAGGGTAGAAAAGACAGGGAGCCTTGCGGACGCCAATTGCACAAACTACTGCAAAACCACAGCCTTGTTCTCCACCTACAGACCCTCGGGGGACTTGTTCACATGGGATGAAAGATCCTAAAAAGGGAAGTGTCTGTGTTCATCCCCTGGGGACCCTTAGCGCCGACGGCCTGCAGCCCCGTGTGTGCCGTAGGCATGAGCTGGTGCAGGGTGGTAACTTAGCCAAACTGGCACATCAGTTGCTTAGTCCAGGACTGTGGACAGTTGAACTGTGACTCCAGCAGTTGTGGCGATTCCTGTCCTCGAGAGAGTGGTGAAAGGCTGCTGACTGCGGCCTTGCCTTTCCCAAGGGTTGGTGTCCGTGCTTGTTCAGAGATTTAGCAACTATCTATCTGTGCATCTGTCTATCTGTGGTGCTGGGGATAGAACCCAGGGCCTTTACACTGAGCGACAACTCCACCTAACTTGTTTGATTGTTCCTTTATGACCAGTTCTCACTAAGTTGCCCAGGCCAGGCTCGAACTTGTGATCCTCCTGCCTCAGCCTCCCAGAGGACTGAGAGCACAGGAGTTTGAGAGGACCTGTAATCCACTGGAGCATTTCTTCTGAGAGTCTGTGTGCACTGGGAGCTCTCTCTGACGTCGCTCTCCCTTTCAGCTCGGGTCCAAGCTGAAGGGGTGAAGCAGCCACACCTGAAAGCACACAGAGCTCTCCCGCCATGGGAAAGGGGCCTCCTGGTGTTGTCTGTGATGCCCTTGCTGTGCCCTTTGAGGAGAGTGTGAGAGGCCAGCCCTCCAGTTGGATAAGAAGACCTCAGGATGATGAAAACTTGCATCATTTCTCTAGAGACTGTAGCTGTAAATGGTTCTGACCATTGTGAGGCATGATCCATGGACTTAAAAGGCCTACGCTCTTCTACCAGTGCACAGGGGACCAAGAGATGGAGGTGGAGGGGAAAGGACAGCAAAAGAATTAAGATGTGTCCTGTAGGTGCACCCGCTCCCCACCGTGAGTGCAATCACCGTGTGCTGCAAACACGGGCAGAAAAATTGAAAGTGTGATAAAAAAGGCCTACTGTGTGCTCTGCAAGAAGACATGTGAATGAAGGGTTCCAGTGGCCCTGCCGTGCACGGTTCTTTTTAACAAGTGAATCTGTGTGCCCTGAAAAGCTCACACTGTGCGTTAGGAGTATTTGAAGTTCTAAGGGACAGTCTGTGGTGGGATTAAAGGTATATAAAATCAGTAATGATTTAGAGCAGGGTATTAACAGTCTTAGGCCATAACCTCCACCCTCACCCCAGGGTGCACTGCCCAGTGCTTGGCCCGAATGAGTCAGAGGGCACAGGCTCTGAGTTCAGACCTCATTCACCACACATGGGAGCCATCGTGAAGGGCTGCTAATCCCGCACCCCAGCTCCTGCCCCTGCCACGCTTGGGGTGCTCAGAGCCTTCAAGTGGACCACGAGGAGGGATTTCCTGGGGCTCTGGGCTTGTTGAAAAACTTTGTGTACATCTCAGCGTGGCCTCACACTACCACAGAGAACTCGCCCATTGGTTCCAGCTTTGGGTGTCCTACACATTCTCTGAAACAAGTGAGGAATTTTCAGTGGGAACAGCTACTGTTTTCAGGCAATGTTACTGGAAACAAAGGTGGTCTTTCACCTCTTTAAAACTGGAGAAGTCAGTTAGGTTTAAATTTAAAAATGCAATGACATGCAGGTCTTTTTTTGTTGCTTTTGGTGCTGAGCATTAAAGGTACCGCTTCACACATGCTGATGGGTGAACCATACAGTCTACACTGAGCTACACCCCAGCCTTCTCAGTACACCCAAGTCATATCAGTCTGCAGCTGTTTGAAATTCCGAGCTCAATTGGCCCCTCTCCAAAATGGCTACTGATCAACTGTCCTCTCCTGGGGGACATCTGAACCTGAGTAACTCACCAGCCACTGTAGCCTGCCATGTCCACTGCTCCACTGCACCAGTGCGTTTCTCTGCAGAGGCCTCTGGGTGCCCCCAATAGTAACCCTGAGTGTGCAGGTTCGAGCTGATCCCGCCGGCGCACACACACAGCGAGCCAGGGCTCGGGGAGAGGGTACTGCTTGCCACCTCCTTCTGCACTGAAGTCTTTTGCTTTGCTCTGCCTGAGGGCTTCAGTTCTCACTGCGGGTCCTTGCTGGGTCCTGGGGACCCACTTGTCTCCTTCGTCTCTTCCTCACATTGCTATGTTCCAGTGTCTGGACACCAACTCTCAGAGAGGCTCTTTCTCTGCTGTTCACCACTCCAACAGCTTCCTGGCAGTCCCTGTCTCTCTCTTTTTAAAAGATATGTCCCATCTTTGGGGTCAGGTTATACCTTTCCAAAGTTAATAGGGGGTATACAAACACTATCTTCGACAGATAGCTGGAGTGCATTTCAGCTTTGAGGCTGGGGAT
Organism: Chinchilla lanigera; assembly: GCF_000276665.1. Lineage (NCBI taxonomy): Eukaryota > Metazoa > Chordata > Mammalia > Rodentia > Chinchillidae > Chinchilla > Chinchilla lanigera. The sequence goes on along the minus strand of NW_004955443.1, from coordinate 6,893,015 downwards.
TATCTTTATCACCAACCCAAATTTGAATGTCTATCACCATGAGCTTCACATCACTCGAGCTTCACCATTTACATAAGCAACTGTAATGGTACATGTGTGACAGTACAGTGATGTCACTTTGACCACATATAACATGTTGTCCCTATCACTGAGCCATGTGTATGAATAGGTGCTTGAAATTCCTCAGGAGCTACATGCACATAGCCATGGTGATCCTTTATGCTGAGCTGAGGAAGCAGGAACTCCCTGTTGTGGGCAGGATTCCAATCCTGGAGTCTATGCAAAGGGAGGGCGGCTGGGCCAGTGACCACTCACAGGTCCTGGACACACACAGGAAGGTCTCCTGGCAGAAGAAAGGGGCCCAGAAGTTGGTGGGGAGCATTGCTAACTTGTTTGCTTTTGCGGAACTGGGGATCACACCCAGGGCCTCATGCACGCTAGACAAACACTCTAGCACTGAGTGACAGCCCCAGTCCGCCACAGTTTTTTTTAACATATTAGAAAAAAGTCATAGGGCCTCAGCAATCTGGCTCTGCTTTGCCTGTGTCATCAGGAAAACTAGTGCAGAGAGCTCAGAGAGCCCTGTTTTCAGCCACAGTCCAGGCTCAAGAAGCGTCCCAGGCCCCTGTGCTCTTGACACAAATTCCGAGAGAAAGTAAGGAAAGATTTGTTAAAGGCAATGATTATCCCATGAGAACCAGTGACTCTTCCGTCCCTCCCCACAAAATAACCCCAAGCCCAGCTCATCTAAGTAAGCCACAGGAAATTTAATCTTTGCCTCTAATATACGTTCGGTACATTCTGGCTGACATTTAAACCCTGTTCAAAATCTGGTTGGCTTCCAAGCACATGCAATACTAGAATGGAGAAATAGTATAGATAACTATCTCATTTTTTTCCTCTCTCTCTGAAACACTGACAATGATTCTTTGTAAAATGTCCCAGGACATTGGAGGAAGTTATCAACAAATATTTTTCAGGAATCTGTCAAGCACTGATTGTACAATGTGGATATTCATTATACAATGTGGATATTCCATCTCACAGGCTTCAGGTGTTGCATGACTAAAACACGCATGAAAGCCAATGTGATCTCTCAGCTGCCAAGTACAGAAGTGACTAGGAGTTAGGGTAGGAGCTTGCGCTCTGGGGTTTTCAGCTTCAGGAGGACAGGATGATGACCGAGGTGACCCAGGCAGGATGACAGATGCACAGTCCTCTCCCGCCAACCAGAGCGAGCATTACCCAGCCAAACAGGAGAAATCTGTACCTCTTCCATTTCGTGGAAATTCTTGCACATGTGCTGGTGTCAGCAGGAGTGGCCAGTCGGAGGTCTGCGCCATGCAGACAGGGTGAGCACAGTCACCTGGACTTTCTAGAGGAACCCAAATCCTTCTGTTGGCTTTTTCATTTCAGCTAAATTGGGTCAGCCAAGCCCTTTATCCAAGGCACCCTCTAGCCGAGGGCCTCCTTCTAGAAAGGACTCCACCCCTCCCCCATCCATCCCCAGCCTGCAGAAGGAACCACTGAGTCAGGAAGCAGGAGCCAAAGGATGCCCAGGTCCGACGCTTTCCCAGCCGGGGGTGACTCTTAGGAAATGGGACACATGAGTACAGAAGACGCACAGCCGTCACACGGCACAGCCAGCTTGGCTAATTCTCAGAATCAACCACCCAAAGCAGTTTTAGACTTTTTTCTTTGATAAGCCTTGAGTCTTTTTAATGCAGGGAAGAAACACTAGATCTTTTTTTTTTTTTTGGTTTTTTTACGGTACTGGGAATCGAACTCACAACCTTGCACTTGCCAGGCAGGCACTGTGCTGCTGAGCTAAATCCCCAGCCCCTTACACTAGATCATTTAATTCTACTTGTTGCGGGGTTTGGTTTCACATTCCCCCCCTGCCCATCCTCCCTTTTCCCTGGAAACAGCAGCTGTTCTAGGAGCTTCTGTAGATATACCCAGTGACGCCAGACCCACACGGGGCAAACGAGCACCTGTGATCAATGTGAGCAACGTGAGGCAAAGTCTTGCTCATACTTCTCGACAAAGATGATGACATTTTCTTTCATAATGTTATACTTTTACACAACAAACTCTTTTTTTTTTTTTGAGACAAGGTCTTATTATGTAGTTCTGGCTGGCCTTCAACTTTTAACTCACTGTGTAGCTTAGACTGCCTAGAACTCATGAGTATTCTCCTGCCTCAGCCTCCCAAGTGTTGGGACTATAGGCATGCATCACCATACCAAGTTTTAGAGACATCATTTTAACTAGTCACCAGGGCTTTGTGAATCCTTCTCCTTTTTTTGGGGGGGGGTGGTCAAATAAATGACCAAAGATACTCAATTTATCTGTGGCATAAAAGCATCAGTAATTGAATATCTCTCAATATGAAGGTTTCCATAGAAACACAAAATCCAAAAATGCATAGAGACCCCTTTCCTCACCTCTGTTGAATTTTCTTTTCATGCCTGCGAAGGGCGATCACACTGTCACTTGGCAGGGCACAGACAGAGGCGACCAGGACGGTTCCATCTCTAACAAGCTCTGCGGAAGGTAGCGCTGTAGATCCGAGCGCCCGCTGCTAGGATCTGACTTCTCACGGATCCCTCCCGGCTGCTGTGCTGGAACACATCTTGGAGTTGTACACTCTATACCGCGATGAAGATCTGTTCTCCGATCATGACTCAGTCGCCCTCGTATTTTCCAGATTGATTTGAATGCTTCTCCCCAGGCAGGTTTCCCAGTGTTTATTTCCAGTCACCAGATTCTTTAGAAGGCAAGGTTTGATCTCATCAACACTCCCTCCCATCCTCAACCTAAAAGCTTTCATGAGCTCGAGGAGAAAGTCAAACTCCTTTTCCTGACCGGAAAGGTCCTGCTGGACTTTGTCCTCCCCCTGTTCCTGCCCGGGTTGGGCCTCTTCCTATTCTTCCCTGTGCCTGGCATCCCCAAGTGCTGCGGCTTTTGAATACGAAATCACCTAGGTCTGTATGGCTCATTGGTTTTGTCTTTGTTAGACAGGGTTTCACTATGCAGTTCAGGCTGGCCTTGAACTTCCAATGATCCTCCTGCCTCAGCCTCCCAAGTGCTGGGATTACAGGCATGTACCAGCACCAATGGCCTTATACGGGTCATTCTTGCATCTCCCCTACCTAAGTGCCCCCAAACTGTTGAATTAGCTAATTCATCGATGAAATGTGGTGCACAAAGGGAAATCACAACTGACCCTGCTATTTAGAGTTACTGCTTTTTAAAAACTTTTTCATAGAATTTATTTTTAGGCTGGATGTAGTGGTGCACCCCTGTAATCCCAGCACTTGGGAGGCTGAGGTTGGAGGATCAATGTGAGTTCAGGTCTGCCTGGGCTACGTAGTGAGTTCAAGGCCAGCCTGAGCTTCACTGTGAAACCCTGTCTCGTAAAGACCAAAAACAAAAAGGAAAAGAAAAGGAAAAAGAAAGAAACCCTGATATCCAAGCCCTGGGACTTTCCTTGCTTAAATCAATAATGCTGGGCTCTGATTTCTTTGACCTGAAACAAAAGAGGTGGGTGAGGAACACCCACGTGATGTTCTTTCTGCGTATGGGACAGTTTGGTAGACATATTATTGCAAAAAACAGGTTATACGGATTTACTTTGCAAATAATAAGTGAAAGTTTATCAATTTGTGTTTGCTTGCTGAATTACTCCTTATGTTGACAGCTCCTTATGTGAAAGAATTACCTGATCAATTAACTGTTGGTTCTCTCTGACCATTCCTTTGGAGGGTCGGCACATGGAGAGGTCATGGAGGAGAGTTCTTGCTATGACCAGCAAGAACAACGCTCTTTCCATGTGCCATAAACAGCTACAGCTGAAATGTGGCCCGTTAGCTGAGCCACTCAGACAACTGACTTTTCCTTGAACAACTGATCGTTTTGTCTTTCCATCGCTGATGATGGTGCTGATATGACTCCTGGCTTCATCAGTGTTTCCTTCTTGTGGCTTACATTTGGGGTGGCCACTATGATGATACTTTTGCCAGAGCACTTGGTGGCGAGTTGAGGGATAAAGGTGGTAACAGTGTCAGAGGGGCAATGGCATTCAGTATGTTCTGGCTGGTTCCACAACCCAAGGCTTGGTTGAAGTGTGAAGATCTGACATCCAGAGGAACCAGCGCTGGCAAAGGGCTGCCCTTGTCATTCTAATCTGGTTCAGGCAGATGTTGACAAGCCGCAGTTTCAGCTAAGTTTTCAAGTTAGTTGGCAGCAGGAATTCTCCTGTCAGGATCAGCTCTGGACTGGAGCCAGCCAGGATCTGCTGATCAGCCTGATTCTGAGGGTGGCAGAGCCCCCTTGAAGCATGGGCACTTTCAGTGACCACACCGAGGCAGCACACCCGGCACACACTTCCAGTCCTGCCAACCTCAGCCCACACTTGCCAAGATGCTCACTGTTTTGCACCAGGATCTCTCTACTTGCTTGAAGAGTAATATTTTGTGTTTTTATATATTTATTTCTTGGTGCTGGGGATTGAACCGAGGTCCTCAAACATGCAAATCATGCACAGTAGCAGTGAGCTAGACCTCCAGCTCCTTGAGAAATATTTTTAGTGGAATAAAATAAATTTATACATGATTTTAAAACAAGCCACACTGATAGCTATCAATTTTTAAAAATACCTAGTTTGGCTGGGTGTGGTGGTACATGCCTATAATCCCAACACTCAGGAGGCTGAAGCAGGAGGATCATTATGAGTTTGAGACCAGCCTGGGCTACAAAGTGAGCTCAAGGCCAGCCTGTACTGCATAGTGAGGCCCTGTCTAAAAAAGACAAAAAAAAAAAATCTGGTTTGTATGTGCTTCCTTACGAACACATAAAACAGTAAGACAGGGCCTTAATAAATCATCATACACTTGAAGTAGCTTAAGTGATATTTCCAAGATACCTACAACAACTGTAACATGCTAGGCAAATACCTGTGGTTTCTCTTAGTGAAAAGTTGAAGGTGCATCTACCACCACTGTGGTTTCTCATCAAAATGGAAAGAAATGATACATTTTATTTAGAGGTTGTTGAAAATGAAAAATTTAATTTTTCATTCATGATCAGTCTGGATTCTACCAATCCCTGCAAGGTTTGAAAACAAATAACTAATACAGAGGTAAAGAACCAGCCACTACCTGAATGAAAATAATTCCAGGCTAGGGATGCCAACTCTTTTCTGACATTTCACTTGCAAATCTCAGTCCTGGTTACCCAGGGGAGGAATTCTTCTGCCCTCTGCCTCCTGGTTGCCCATCCTGTTTTGCAGTATGTTCTGGTGTTTCTGGATCCTGAGTAGACCCTTCTCTAAAAGACCTGCCACAGAAAGACAATTATTCTGAGAGTATACTGCAAAACCTCTCAGAAATCTTAGGGAAAATACAGGCACTTACCTTACTGACTTATGCCCACAGGTGATTCTGCTTCTAGCATCTTTAATTGTGAAAAGGCTACTTCAGTTAAGAGTCCTTTGTTTCCAGCTCAATACTCTTTTTTATGACCCTACAGTTAGAAGTCAACAGATGATGTTCTAGAAAAGCCCAGTGTTGGATGACGCAGATTGGACCACACTGACAGTCCCAAGGACCACCAGCCTTGGAGTCATCTTTGATATTGGTTTTTAAAAAGTTATCCTAGTAGCAGAAATGAAGCAAAGGGTAATAAAGAGAACTGTTGTTTTCAACCAAAATAATAATAGCATTAACCACAATCATAATATCAATTAAGTCATTATCCTCAGACAATGAAAATAATATCACAAAAGTTAGCAAGAGAGACTTTCAAGACTGTTCAGGCAATGATTCTTCTGTTAAAATAAAATTGGAAATCTCAAATGATGGATGAAGTAAAATAATTTCTCTCATATATTTGATTGAAAAAAAGACACTACTATGTACTAGTCATAAGAAATGAGTTAGTTTCCTGTACAGAGTCATATGAAAGTATGACTATGTAACCAGTTTTATAGATGGTCACTGAATGTATTGGTCAGGTCTCCATCACTGGAACTAAGCACTTGACACACATTACTTTAAGGAGGAAATGTTTATTTGGCTCACCAGTTCAGAGGATTCAGTCCATGCTTGGCTGGTTCCAAGGCAAGAGTGTTATGGCAGAAGGGTGTGGTGGAGCAAGATTGCTTAGTTCATAGCAGCTGGGAAGCAGAGCAGGGGAACAGTGCCAGAGAGGAAGGGGCCAGGGACCAGACACAGACCCCAAAGTTACACCTCCGTGACCCATTCAGATACACCTAAAAGTGTGCTTTCTAATCCCGTTGGCACTTCCCAAGCCAATCAAGTTGGCAGTTCGGCTTTTCTACCCCTTGCCAACCTGACACCCAAACACGTACCTAAACCATACCTAATCTCCAGATGGATAGAGGGTCATAATTCCGTTGAACATCATCCAAGTATCCTATATACAAAACTACAGTTAATCCCTTCTTCCAAAGTCTCAACAGTTCCAGCATTGTTCAAAAGTTCAAGTCCAATGCCTTTTCTGAGACTCAAGGCAAACTCTTGGCTTACAGCCAAGAAAATCCTACAGCCCCTGCAAATTCTACAATGAGACACATATTTCCAAAATACAATGGTACAGGGTAAACATTTCCATCCCAAAGGGGGGAAGGAATAGGAGGTTAGAAAAGAATAGAACCAAAGCAAGATGAAAACCCAGTAGGACAAACATTAAGTCCTTCAGCTCCATGTGTGGCATTCAGAGCATGAGGTGGTAAGATATGAGTTTTAAAAGGCTTGGGCAGCCCCATCCCACGGCCTTGCCATTGCAGCTCAAGCAGCTTCTCTCCTGGGCTGGCTTTACTCACTACCTCTAGCTTTCTTCAGCAGATATTCCACCTTCCAGGCATCTTCAATGTGCTGGAGTCTCCACTACATCTGTGGCTTCACTCCCACAGCTTCACACACTGCTCTCTCCGGGGCACGTTGCCTGGTCTATCAGACCTTCTTTTGAAATCTTGGTGGAAGCTTCCATGGCCCTATGACTCTTACATTCTGCATGCCAATGAAACCAACACCATGTGGATGATGCCATTCTCTGCCACCAGCAAAAGCAGTAGCGAAGCTCCTTAGACTATGCCTACAGTGGCCTCTGAGTGCCTGTATGGCTAAGCATGGTGAAATGAATCCCAGGGAACGAATTCCCTAAGAGGCCTTTCTTGAGCAGGAGTCCCAGGGGCTCTTTTCTCAAATGAAAGTGTTACACTTTTCCACCCTTGAACCTGGAGTGGATGGGGTCTTGTTGCTCTCTGAGATGCCATCAAGGTATCTTTCTTCTTGTCCCAACTGAAAATATTTGGTTTCTTTCTGTTGACCCTAATCTCTTCAGCAGCCGTGACTCCTTTGACCCAACTGTAGGCAGGATTCTTTTGGGGCCAAAATTTAAGTTTTTCAAATACTTCTGCTCTGCTTTTTGAAAACAATTATTATTATTATTATTATTGTTATTGTTATTTCTATTAATTATTTTGGTTTTTTGAGACAGTCTCACTATGTAGCCTAGGCTGACCTTGACCTTGCAGTGATCCTCCTGCTCAGCCTTCTGAGTGCTGTGATTATAGATGTAAGTCACCACACCCAGCCTATTATTATTATTATTGTTATTAATTATTATTATAGTTTTTTTAAGACAGGGTTCCACTATGCAGTTTAGGTTGGCCTTGACCTCACTATATAGTCCAGGCTGACCTTGAACATGTAGCCATCTTCCTGCCTCAACCTCTTGAATGGTGAGATTACAGGTATGTACCACCATGCCTGGCTACTTCTACTCTATTTTTTATTGTTTATTCTCAGTATACAGCTGGCTAAAAGCAGCCCAGCAGTAGTCATGCCACAATCTGAACATTGAACTGCCTTGAAATTTACTCCACTAGATCAAAAAATGCCTTTATAATAATTAGTGCCCATGTAAATAGAGCCTTTTTTTTTTTTTAAAGATCTCACCTGGGGCCCTGTTCTTTGAAAATAATACTCTGTCTACTTTGAAAAGTTAAAAAAAAACTACTAAAAGTTGTGCTTGATATAAACCTTGACATTTGCACCAGGGCAGGCTGAATTCTAGGTACAGCTGTCTAAACGACCTTGATTAGTCAGGAGAAATGCAAATTAAAACCATGATATGCAACTCTACACACATTACAATGACTAGGATTTAAAAAATGCAAAATAAGTGTTGCTGAGAGTATAGAAAAGTAAGAACCCACACGCATTCCTGGTGTGTAAGATGGTGCAGCTGCTGTGGGAAACAATTAGACAGTTCCTCAAAAAGTTAAACGTAAATTACCATTTGACCCAACAATTCATTCACTTTTAGGTACGTGCCTCAGAGAAATGAAAACATGTCCACACAAAGGGGATGTGTGAGTATTTTTAGCGGTATTAACTGTTATGTCCAAAAAAGTAGAAAAAATGCACATATCCATCAACTAGTGAATGGACAAATAAACTGGTATATTCATGCAATTCTGTATCATTTAGCTAGAAAAAGGAATGAGGTACTGAGATATAGTATGACACAGACAAATCCTACAAACCTGCTAAGTGAAAGAAGACAGTCACAAAAGACCACAAATTTTCTGATTCCATGTATACGAAATGTCCAGAATTGGCAAATTTATAGGGATAGAAAGTAGAACAGGGGTTGCTTAGGGCTGGAGGAGGTGGAGAGATTTTGGGAGGTAATAGCTAAGATGTACAGAGCTTTTCCCGAGCAGGAGGAAATGATGAAAATATTCTAAAGCTGATTGTGGTAAAGGTTGCACAACTCTGAGAATATACTGAAAGCCATGAAGTGAGTACTTCAAATGGATAGATTGGATGGCAGGGAGGTAAGATATATCTCAATAAAACTGTTACACAAAAATAACATGATTCAAATGGCTCATCATTAAATCAGAGAGATGATTAGGTCCTTATGAAAAGGATCTGAGAAAAGTTCATTCATGAATGGGAATAGGCTGGGAGATAGGAGGAGGGACAGGTTAGGACGTGTTGAATTTGAAAAGCCAGTGGAACATTATCCATTAGGAGAGACCCAGTAGGCAGCAGAAATATTAATCACTGTCAAGAGAGGAGTCTACACTGGAGACACACAAGTCTAAACTTGCAGGTCCACGGGTCATAACCCAAGTAGTCAAAATTAGGGATATGTAAAATATTTGCAGAGCAGAATTTTTTAAAAATTGTGCCAAATACATGAGAAAATTTATCACCTTAACCATTTTTAAATATATGTTATAATATTAAATATGGTCACGTTGTTGTGCAGCTCACCTCCAAGACTTTTCGTCTTACAGCACCGAAACTCGGCTATGGTGAATGACGCTGCTGTGGAGAGCGTGCGGAGTTGTCTCTTGGAGACTCCGCTTTCAACCTGCAGGTATAGACCTCGGTGTAAAGTTGCTGGATCAACAGGGATTCATTTTTCATTCTCTGGAGAACTGACGTATTACTTCCAGTAGCAGTGACACTGGTTTACTTTCCCATCAAGACATAATTCCCTCACACTCTCGCTGACACTTGTTATCTTACGGGTTTTTTTTGTTTTTTTGTTTTTTTTTTGTTTTTTGGCTTGGGGGGTTGCTTTACGTCTAAATAATGACCATCCTAATGGGTAATCACACCGCATTGTGATTTTTTTCAATACTGATAAGATTGAGCCCAGGGATACTCTACTACTACCAAGCTATATCCCCATGTATCTCTACTTTTTTGAGACATTGTCTGGCTAAATTGCCCAGGCTGGCTTCAACCTTATGACACTTTTGCTTCAGCCTCCCAGGTAGATGGGATTGCAGGCATGTGCCACCATGCCTGGTTCTCCCTGTGATTTTTTTTTTACTTTTTGAGACAGGGTCTCGCTATGCAGTTCAGACTGGCCTTGAGCTCACTTTGTAGCCCAGGCTGGCCTTGAACTTGCAAAGATCCTCCTGTCTCAGCCTCCCAAATGCTGGGGTTACAGATGTGTACCCCCATGCCTAGTTCTCATTATGATCTTGATTTGCATTTCCTCAATGATTTTTTTTATTTTAAAGATTCTGAACATCTTTTTGTAGGCTTTTTTGGAGACCTGTCAGCTGAAGTCCTCTGGCCACTTTAAATTGGGTTCCTGGCAAGAGGGTGTTGAAGAACTCTTAATGTGGGCAGAATACAACTGGTGTGGACAGCTGGGTTCTAAACTGGCATAGAGACCCTGGCACTGTACACAAACCACATGTGTATATAGTTTTTTCTCAGTCTTTAGTTATCATTATTTTCAACCATGAAAAACAATCTTAACTTTTTGCTTAGGTAAATAATGTTCCTAGGTGAAAAACTAAAGGATACAATTATGTTTCCAGTTCTGTTTTGTTTGTCGATGGCTATGTCCTATTTTCTGTCATACAAACACTGCATTTTTATATAGTTAAATATGTGAATCTTTTCTATTAATTTCAGAGGTGTTCAGCCTTAGTGGGAAAGGGATAGCCTCTCACCCTTTAGTAAGAGGCAGAAGATGAGTGACGGGGGCCGAGTATGCTTTTACCCTGTAGAGCGAACACACTACAGTACCCTGGGTTTCTTTGCGTGCTATCTTCTTCAAGTGTTGTTTTACATTTAAGTTTTGGATCTTCCTGGAATTAGTTTGTATTGGTATACACGGCTTTGCGCAGTGGCAGTATTGTAGCCAATGAGGTTTATCTGAGGCCCGATTATTGCTAATTGTATTGGTGTACACAATGTTCATTGTCACTTTTGTGGTTGTCGTCATTGTTCTGTCTTACAAACGAGATTCTGCTATGTTGCCCAGGCTGGCCTGCAACCTCTAGATCAAATGATTCTCCTGTCTTCCTACATCACTGGGACTAGAAGTGTGTACCACTGTCCCCAAATTTTGTGTTGATATAAAGTGAGGGTCTTTTTTCATTTCCCTCCCTCCCTTTCTTCTTTCTTCTGATGTGTGTGTGTGTGTGTGTGTGTGTGTGTGTGTGTGTGTGTACGGTGCTGCAGATTGAACCAGGGCCTCATGTTTGTAAGGCAAGCATTCTACCACTGACCTAAATCCCCAGACCTTTAAATTTCATTTTGAGAAAATCTTGCTAAGTTTCCCAGACGGCCTCAAACTTGTGATCCTATTGCCCCAGCCTCCCCAGTAGCTAGGATTACAGGTGTATACCATCGTACCTGGCTGGGAGATGTCTTTCTTTCTTCTTTTTTCTTTTTTCTTTCTTTCTTTCTTTCTTTCTTTCTTTCTTTCTTTCTTTCTTTCTTTCTTTCTTTCTTTCTTTCTTTCTTCTTTTTTCTTTCTTTCTTTCTTTTTTCTCTTTCTTTCTTTTGAGACAAGGTCTCACTCAGTAATTCAGGCTTGCCTCACAGCAATCTCCTGCCTCAGCTTCCCAAGTGCTGGGATTACAGGCGAGCACGACCATACCTGGCCAGATATCCCATTTTTTAATTGCAAAAATATGTGTTTTACTGTGGCATATTTCCCTGCTGAGTTCTGCTAATCTTAAGTATATTTACATAGTTTCTATTCTCATATTTCTGAGATATTATATCAGGAATGGCTAGTGAATTCTATTAAAGTTTTTAACATCTACAGTGGTACCTTGGTTCACAAATTTAATTCTTTCCATGATTCTGATTGCAAAGCAAATTGGACGAAACTGAATCAAACTCAATGGTTAGGGTCAATGTTGAACTTACGAGGAAATTTGATTCAGTTTATATCCAATTCAGTTTGCAACCAGAATTGTAGAAAAAAATTAAGTTTGTGAACCAAGGGACCACTGTATCAATATGCTTACATTTTTCTCTTTTAGTTTATAGATACAATAGATTTATAATAGATTACTTGGTAATGAACTATTCTAATATTTCTGGAATGAATCCTGTTAGGTTATAGAATACCTGTTGTTCTTTGGCTACATAGATTTTATTTGCTAGTATTTTATTTCTATTTTTTGCAACTGTATTCATAAAGGAAATTGGTCTATAGTTTTCTTTATGTTCTTGTCTTAGTTCCATTTTGTGCTTTATAGTAAAACACTTTAGACTGGGTTATGTATTTTAGGGTTCTTTTTCTTTTTTTTGAGACAGAGTCTCAGTAGATAGTCCAGGTCGGCCTTAAACTTGATATATAGCTCAGTCTGGCCTAAAATTTATGCTCTTCCTGCCTCAGCCCCTTGAATGCCTCAATTCCAGATGTGCACAGCCATGCCCAGCAGAGACTGGGTATTTCTAAAGAACTGAAGTTTATTTCTCATAGCTGTGGAGACGGGGAAGCACCAGCAGGTGTGGCTTTGCAGTGAGCACCTCTGGCTGCGTGGTGTGCAGCAGGTGGAAGGTTGTGTGGCAGAAGAACTGAAGAGCATCTACCTGATCGCTGTGTGAAGCCTCTTCCAAAGGTAGAAGCAAATGGCTTCTTAAAGTCCCCCAGTGTGGAGCTGGGGATTTAGCTCAGCAGAACAGTGCCTGCCTGGCAAGTGCAAGGTCATGAGTTCAATTCCCAGTACTGGAGAAAAAAAAGAAGTCCCCCAATGCTGCTCCAATGGCAACCCTTGAGCTTTGAGGGGGAACATTTTCCAAGTTGGCTATTAAAGTCAGATACACTATAATATTTTTCTATGCTATAATTTTTTTTGTGGTGCTGGGGTTGGACCCCAATGAAGGCCTAGATAAGTGCCCTGTCATTGAGCTACAGCACCAGCCCCAAAGTCTGTTTCATAAAGTGGGTCAGTAGAATTTCTTCTGCAAAGGTAGATAAGTTTGTCATTGTCTTTTCTTGAAAGCCACAGCTGGGAAGTCATATGGGTGAATTCTACCACTAGACAACATCTGTAGCCTCCTCTCCATTTTATTTTTGTTGTTGTTGTTGTTTTTGTGACACCGGGGTTATTGCTTCTCGGCCTTTTGGCTAAGATCAAGTGTGACACCGGGGTTGAATACAGGGACTCACCCAGGCTGGGCAGTCACTTTACAACTCAGCCATATCCCCAGCTCCTGTCTTTTATTTTTTTTTGGTTTTTTTCTGGTATCAGGACTCAAACTCACATCCTTGCGTTTGCCAGGCACTCCTGTCTTTTTAAAAAAATTTAACTGGTTTCAGCTTTTAGCTTAATTATCCTTTCCTTATTCCTTTGGTTATTTTGCTTTTCTTTTTCTCATTTCTAAAGGTAGATTCTTTGTTCTTAGGTTTATTTTTATCCTCTAATGATACTTAAATCTGTGATAAACTTTCATTCTTTATTTTCATAATGAATAAAATTTACATTGTTTGAATTTATTTACAGAGTTCACCCCAGTCCATCATGTTCTTCATCCTGTTTGGCGCTTTCATCCCTAATTTTGTCTGGCATTGCTATTACGGGCCCCGATTTCTTTTTCTTTGCAGAGGTTTCTGTGATAGTTTAAGCATGTCAATGATCATACACCTGAATTCATACTACTGAATTTTGCTTTCTAACCAATTCTGACAGTCTTTATTTTTTTAATGGGTACATTCAATGTATCACATCTAGTGTTCTATATTGGTCAGTGTAATTTAGATTTCAGTTTATCTTACCTTTTTTATTTTTTTAGCAGCATTATAACTTTATTTGAAAGTTAGTTCTCAGCTGGGCGTGGTGGTGCACATCTGTAATCCCTGCACTCAGGAGGCTTAGCCAGGATCACTGTGAGTTCAAGGCCAGCCTAGCATACAAAGTGAGCTCAAGGCCAGCCTGAACTGTATAGTGAGACTCTGTCTCAAAAAAACAAAAGGAAAGAAAGAAGAAAAAAAAATTCTCATTCACCTTCACTCTCTGGAGACTTTTAGACATGGTAACACGGGTGTAGTTTACCAACATAGAGAGCTTGTTTGGTGAAACTTCATCTTCATTACGTTTTCTGGACAGCCATACGGGAATATGATGTGGGGTATTCCTTATTCCTTTGGCCCAGACAGCGTTGCTGAGCCTGGGCCACATCTGGAGCCCACCTCTCCTTCATGGCAAATTTCCGGGTCTCCTTCAGTGGCTGCGCAGTGTGCCTCTTGAAGCCCACGTGGTTGTGCTTGTGAATGCTGACGGTGCGTTCTTGGGCTTCCTCTTCCTTTCGCCCTACTTTTGTTCATTTCAACAAATTACTACACTTCCGCTTTTTCCTGTGCTAACTTTTCTTTTTCTTTCTTCTTTTTTTTTTTTTTTTTTTTGGTGCTACTGGAGATTGAATCCAGACCTTCACATTGAGCTACATCTCCAGCTCTTTTTTCTTCTTTAGTCTGAGACAAGGTCCCTCTAAGTTGTTCTGGCTGGGCTTGAACTTTTGCTCCTCCGGTCTCAGCACCCCAGAGGGCTGGGATGACAGGTGTGTGCCACCACCTTTGTTAATTTGAAGTATCACCATAGAGGGTTATTTGCCTTTCTCTGTTTCCTCCATCAGCAAGATGCCTTTCGTATTGCCCATAAGTGTCACTCCCTGGGCTGCAGTGTTTTCCCCACTGCATATTCAAGAACCAGGTTTCCTGTCCTCCCACTTCACCCACGTACAGGCCCAGCACCCCCCCCCATGTCCTCCCTTCCCCCTGGAGCCTCTGGGGCTCTCCCTCCCCAACTTCCACACATGCAAGAGCCAGGACCCCTGCTGCCTCCATAGCCCCATTTTCTAATCTGCTACATAAGGCAATTAATAGGGCAAACCTCATCCATTCATGAAGTGATTGCAGTCTGCACAGAGAAAGATCTGGGCGCGCAGTGTGGACTGTGCATGGAACTCCAGCAGCAGGGACAGGATTTGCACACTGGATGTCAGTACAGTCATCAGCAAGGCATCTCAAGCGCCTCTGTGTTTCTATGCCCTGAACTAAAAGGACTGCAGCTGGGTGGTTAGGCACAGGATCACCACTACTTGAGGCTTTCTCTCAGCTAAGGCCATTTATTAAAGAGCAATGCATTTAATGGGTGATATCCTAAGCCGTCAGAATCTACTAACAACCCGGGGAAACTACACGTCCTGCCAAAGAGGAAGGTTCTGATGGGAAGGGAAAGTTTGGGGTTTTGTTTTATTGTTGTTGTTGTTGTTTTGTATTTTTTTGAGACAGCATCTTACTATGTAGTTCATGCTCGCCTCGAACTCAAGGTGATCCTCCTGCCTCAGCCTGGAGAGTGCTGGGATCACAGGCATGCACCACTACCCGCAGCAGCAATGGATAGTTTTGAAACATGGAAAACTAAATAGTTCCAAAGAAGGTGTCTGAGAGGACGGGTTCCAATTAAAAGAGTGGGAGGGGGCAGAAAGTACCTAAAGGAAGAGAAGATAAAAGGAGAACCGAACAAATTTTAGCTCCTTCATGGGCGTTGCCTCCTGCCCCCGATGGCTGAGAAGTTTGTGGCATTACCCAGAATCACACCATGACAGAGACACTCTGCCAGTGCTGTCCAGCAGAAATACAATGACAGCCACATGTGTACTTAAATCCTTCAATAGCCATGTGTAAAAAAAAAAAAGCAAAGAGAGATATATAATAAATATTACCAATATAATTTAACATGGCCACAATATTATTTCAACCTGTCGTCAGCTTAAAGATTTTCCATGAGATCGTCCACATGCTTGTTTCCTTACTGAGTCTTGCAATCTGGCCTGCATCACTCGTGTTGCACAGGTCAGTTCCCACTGGACACTGCGCAGGGGTGTGCCTAGTCGCCCCCGGGGCCAGCGCCCCGCTGATCAGACAGCTCTGCTCATGGCTAGGAAGGTACATCCAGCACTGCACTGAGCTCTTCTGCCCTTGCTTCCAGTGGAAATTTCCAGGCAGGGGAGGCAGCCACAGTGCCCTTTCTTACTGAATTCTGGCGTGGTCGGTCTCACGCTAGAGATCGCACAAGCTCTCCATTAATGTTGACAGCCGGATCGAAGCTTGACTTCTGCAGAAGGTCATTTTCCGAGGGCCCAGGTTTGGGTACTGTAGGTTAGCTCCAGAACAGGCCCCAACTGTGAACCAAAACCTCCAAGTCTGTGTGTCCGAAATAGGCTTTTCCTGTTAAGTTGATTCCCTCAGGTGTTTTGTTATGGTAACAAAGATCTGACTAACACCTGGAGCGTTTTATTCACTCTTATGTCTCTTCAGCTGCAGCAGGGCACTGAATATAATAGCTTTATTCAGATACAGTGGTAGAGTTAATGGACACAGCTCATTTCTAATAAATTACAGTTGCCCAAGAATAATTTTAAATTGAGCCTAAATATTATAAAGAGAACATTTTCAAAACTATAAATTGAAAGAATATATATATATTTTTAAAATATGGTCTCTCTATGTAGCCCAGGCTGAGCTTGAACTCACTATGTAGCAAGGCTGGCCTCGAACTCATAGCAATCCTCCTGTCTCAGCCTCCTTTTTTTTGGTACCAGGAATCAAACTCAGGACCTTGAACTTGCCAAGCAGGCACTTGTACCACTGAGCTTTATCCCCAGCCCCTTCAGCCTCCTAAGTGTGGGATTACAGGCATACATCACCATGCCCAGAAAGAATATTCTATTTAAAAAATTTTTTTTGCTTTTTTTTGGAACAGGATCTCACTATGTAGTTCAGGCTGGCCTTGAACTCATTATGTAGCCCAGACTGGCCTTGAACACACACCGATCCTCCTGCCTCAGCTTCCCTAGTACTGGGAGTACAGGCATGCAGCTGGCTCTTAAAACAATTTTCTAAATCAGTTTTAAAATTGAAAAGAGCCAATTTCTCTCTTTTTTTTTTTTACACTCCTGGTAGTTCTATTGAATAAGAACTCTAACCTTAAAAGATTTCCTGGTAAGCATTACACCATAAAAAACAAAGATAATTGGCCCATAACTATGTTTATTACAATCCTATAAATCATATTGTTCACTGAATGTTATGTAGTACTATATAATAAAATCTAAACACTTTGCCAAGTTCTCTATAATTTATTTTTTTACTATTTTTGGTTTTTTGAGACAGGGTCTTACTGTGTAGTTCAGGCAGGCCTTGAAATCATGGTGATCCGCCTTCCTCAGCCTCCTGGGCACTGGGATTTTAGGCGTGCACCACCAGGCCTGCAATTCTCTGTAATTTCAGTCTGTTTCTAAACAAGTTCCCTTAAGAAGTGTATGGTCAAATGAGCAGGCTTTTTCACAGCAGTTGAATAAGGCTTAAATCGTTGCATTTTTAGGGTTTACAAAAAGGTTCTCAAGAATTGTAATAATTATTATCATTGTCATGATTATTATAATAACTATTTATTGAGTACTTATAATGATCTAGGAACAATGCTAAGAGTTTCACATACATTATTACATTAAAGCTTTTAGAATAATGTTAATCGTCACTTGCTTAAAGTCAATCAGCTCATATGTAAATAACCAGCATTAACATCCTGGTCTGCCTGCCTTTCAAGTCTGGAATCTTGTCCATCCACTGTCCTGATTTGTATAGATGAGAACTGTTGTGGTTTGGGGTTTTGCAAGGGGACTAATATAATACAAGACCCATATTTTATAAGATTATTTTTTAATAGTCACCCAAAGAATCATACACAAAAAGAGAGTGCAGGAAATCTGTCCACACACTAAAGACCAAAGAATCCAGATAAGGGCCTGGATCCCACGGTAATGTCCTGCATGAGTCCAGCTGAGGACCTAGAGCCCATAATAATGCCTTCCATGAGTCCAGCTGGAGACCTAGAGTCCATGACAATGTCTCACGCAGGTCTGTTTCACGGATCTGTGCTGGGAAGGCCAAAAGTCGGTGGTGGAAGCTAGAAAGTCTATGCCAGCAGGATGAAGGATTTGTGCTAGCAGGCTGAGGGATCTGCCCTGGAGCCAGAAGTGATGCTCAAAGTGAGAACTATTGCTTCCCCAAAAAGTACCACAGCCATCCTCAGCAACAGTGAGATCCCATACTTCTCCAATGATGAGGAAAGCCAAGTTCCCATCAAGAAAGCCAACACGACAAGCTTCTCCAGGAGACTGAGCAGCGCACCATCTTCCCCTCCAGAACCAGGAAGCGATGCTCAAAGTGAAGGACCAGAGCTCCCCCAGAGTGAACTGTAGCCATTCTCAGGAACAATGAGGTCCCCAGCTCCTCCTCTGATGATAACAGCCAAATTCATCAGGCAAGCCAGCACGACAAGCTCCTCCAGGAAAACCAACAGCTCTCTACAGCTTCTACCAGCTCCCAGGAGCCTCTTCTTCTCCAGTTCTGCTTCTATGCTGCTGACAACAACCTTCAGGTGGGCACACTCAGTACCACACTGTTCAGTTCAGCTGGGTGTTACAAGTTGACCACCAGCTGTCAATCCACCACCAGAACATAGTCAAACTAAAAAATTACATCAGTTGTCCCAGATCATACAGCTAATAAATGGCATGGCCAGAACTAAAATCTACCTCTGTTCCTCACAGGGCCAGATTTTTTCCTTTATAAAACATAGTCTATGCATAAGCAAAACACAGGACATGTAATTTATTTAAGATTTTTAAACTTTTTATTTTATTTTATTTTATTTTATTTTAATTATTTTCATAGTGGTAGGAATCAGACCTAGGACCTCAGACATGTTAAGAGCATGCTGTCTTGCTGAGCTATATTCCCAGGCAAAGATACACATATATTTTAACCACTGAAATTAACTCTGACTTCCACAGAGAGAGAAAACTAGTGACTACTGGTTTATAGTCTATTTTGCCATCAACAGCAAACAATTCAGCAGACAGGGTGGCAATGAGGAAAGCAGACCTGAGGCACTAAGCAGGGGACATAATCATTGATCCCGGTCCCAGTGAGCCAATGCAGTGAAGTGCTCTGTGTGACAGCAGTTAGAGATTAACTGTTACTATGGCAGAGGCGCCTGGTGTTGCTCCCGGAAGAGCCCCGAGAGCCTTGGTTGTAGCTAGGAAGCATGAAAGACAGTTAAAAGGAAGAGAGCTGTCTCAGGCTTTCCTGGGGTAGAAAATGTCTCCCCAGCTTTTCCAGAGGGCTCTTCCCTTCTCTCTGTACCTGGAAATCTCCGGGGGCTGCATGGCTGGGGGCCAGGGCCCCAGAGCATCCCAGGCCCAGGCATTTTCAGGGCTGACCTGAGCATTCCGCTCTGGAGAGCAGCAGGTGCCCTGCCAATCTCCTAAGCCCCAGCAGAATTTAGAACAATGGGCTGCTCAGTCCTGGCCGGCTGTCCGCAAGGCCACTTCCCTTGCATTTAAGTCCCTTTTGATTGAAGTCAGTTGAATGCTGTCTTATCCGCATTAAGGGGTTTGGGCTACTTGTGGCTACAATGAGGTTTTTATGCCACCCACGCACAGAAAGCTCATTTCATTTCCTATGTCCCGCCATTCCAGTAGGTTTGTGTCCTTGAAGTTCACAACTAAGTTTTGGTCAGCAAGCTACGAGAGAAAGGGAATACTGGACCGGTGGCACTCCACAGTAAAATACGACCTGTGTGACACGGAAAGGCAGGGGCAGGACACACGGTGATTAACAATCCTTACAGGTGTGTTCACAAGTCTTAGCAAAACAGCTGTAATTGTTCCTATAACTCCCCTTGCTGGCCACTGTGAAGAGTGACACAAGAAACAAAATTATCTGCACACTTCTTACTCCCACTGAAATCTCCTTCTCTTACATCATGTTCAAATATTTCACGGTTAGAAAAAATAAAGTAGGGTAGGGGCAGGAAGACAAGCTCAGATGGAACCCCAGCCTCTACTGTGTTGGATTCGATTGCCTGAGCTGCAGATGTGAGAAGGAGAAACAGAAAATGCAACTGATAGCTTTTTTTTTTTTTTTTGGTTTTTCTCCGGTACCGGGAACCGAACTCACGACCTTGCGCTTGCCAGGCAGGCGCTTTGCCGCTGAGCTAAATCCCCAGCCCCTGATAGCTTTTTTCTCTGGTTTGGGGGAGGATTGGCTATTCAAGTGGGAACTGCAATGAGCTCCTTCTTCGGAGAAAGGAATGGCCCTCCTTGGTGTGCAACTCACATGCCAATCGCCTTCCTCTGCCTCATAAGTGGGGCAGAAGTCATGGGTACAGGATTGACATCCAGTGTCAGGGAGTCCACATGTGTGAACTGGGACACCCCGCTAATCCAGGGGAGTCGTGAGTGGGAGTTGTATTCAACGACTCTGGTGCTAATCATGATGATTGCAAAGGCAAGGATGCCGTCAGTTCTGTCACTCGCTGAAATGACATTCCCGTTATGGGCAGGTATGGAGAAATTGAAGCATGGGCATGCTGACTCACTTAAGTGACAGAAAGTGGCCGGAGGATGAAGTCCAGCCGCGACACACACTCTGATGGTTATCCTCAAGAGAATGTTGGGGAACTGGACGGAGGTGCCTGTCAGCCCTAAACCCCGTTGTCATCTGAAATTACAATGATGGCTCCCCTGCTGTCCAACGTATCTTCTTCATCCCCTTCTCCTTCTTTCTCCTCCTCCTCCTTCTTTTTCTAATAAGTACTAGGGATTAAACCAGGGCCTTTGCACTGAGCTACATCCCCAGGTCTTTTTATTTTTTCTTTTAAAAGAGAGTTTTGCTAAGTTGCTGTGTTAATCCATGCTGGGCTCTAAATTGTGGTCCTCCTGCCTCAGCCTCCCAGAGTACTGGGATTATAGGTGTCTGCCAACAAGCCCATCACAGACCCATTTCTTTTCTTTCTTTCTTTCTTTTTTTTTTTTTTTTTGAACAAAGTAGCTTTGATTTATGAAGCACTGAAGTGTACTTGCCCATGACAGCAACTGTTCTAAACATGTAAATTTTCTTCTTTCTTTCTTTCTTTTCCAATCAGATTTTATTGGTATATTTTAGATATACATAATGATCACATTCATCATAGAAACTTTGTACCTGTGCATGATATAACTTGATTTTTTTTTCTATTCCCCTACCTTCCTTCAACCCCTCCTCCTCTCCCCATTTACAAAAGCTTTGTTTCCACTTTCTGCTTCTTTTCTCAACTCTTCAAAAACTTTTCCCTTCTTTCCTTTTCCCCTCTACCCCTCTCTTGTTCCCCTCCTCATTTGAACATTTTCTCCCTATTTCACAGTATCTATTACACATTTGGTCCTTATTTACATTTTTGGTTTCTTACACCAGAGAAACAATGCAGCACTTACATATGTGTGTTTGATATATTTCACTTACGAGAGTATGGTTTCAAGGTGCATCCATTTACTTAGGAATGTCTCAAGCTTTCCTTCTTTATGGCAGAGTACTACTCCATTGTATTAAAAAAACATGTCTTTATTCATTCATTCACTAGTTGATGGGCATTTGGTCTGACTCATTTCTTAAAAAGCATTTTTTACACTGCCTTATCTTCAGGCCTCTCATTATTTAGTGAAATTTAGGTTTTCACAGAAATTTCCAAGTTACAACAACTTCCTTGTTACTGAATCCAAAAGAAATGTTCAGTTTCTGCCCTACTGGCCTCTCTCCCCTCAGCACTGGACACACTCACCCCTTCTTCCTTTCCTAGCTCCTGAAGCACAGTGATCCTGGGACTCTGCTCCTCCCTCTCAGCCTCACCTCTGTCTGCTTCCCAGGCTCCTCCTTCTGTGAGCTTCACGCTTGTTTCTCTTCCTGGTGGTCAGATCCCAAGATTCCACCTCTTCTCAAACACAGACTAGAAAATGACCAACTAGGGAAACTATTAATTTGCCAACTTTCACCGTATGAACTGGATTTCTGTTGTATAACAACATCTAAAATAAACCAGAAAATTGTACATAGTAAATAAGCTCTCAATAGAGCAATTTTATGATGGAGAAAATTTAAAAGGGTTTAGGGAAAAAATAGAGATACAGAAGAAGAGGGAGAGATTAGAGACAAGGCTGGAGGACAGAGGAAAATTATGCAAACTTAGAGAAACTGGGGAAGAAGACAGGAGGAAAAGAGAAGGAAGAAAAAGAACCAAATCAGAACATAACAACAACAACAAACTAGAAACAATGTTCACGCTCATAAAAACAAGAACAAACAAGAGAAAAGAAAAAAAAAATGGCCACCTCAGGCCATGTCTCTGCTGTCACCGGTAGACAGAGTGGGCAGACAGAGTCTGGATCTGTGTTGATTAATCCCAGCAAGCTGGTCGTAAATTTATGGCAGGGTAGTGGAAAATCCCAGCAAATATACTCCTTTAGTTCCACTGAAGTTCAGGCTGGTGTCTAGCTGTGAGGCTGGAATCCAGTTTAGTCAGCCTGCAACACTCTGTGTGTCTCCTGCTGGCTTGAACTTGGCTTCTTGACCTCCTGCCACCCTGACCTCAGTTCCAACTCACCCCGACAGTGGGAGACACTAGATGGGGCCAGTCCACAGCTGCCCTGAGTTCCAAGCTCAGTAGACCCCTCTCCAAGATGGCTCTTGGAAAATCACCCTCTCATCAGCACTGCAGTCCACTGTGTTCACTGCTCCATTCCACTGGTGCATTTCTCCATGGAGGTCCCTGGGGCAGCAGTAGTCACTGGACATCATAGATTTGAGCTGCCCCTCTCATGCAGTGATCCAGAGCTTGGGGAGAAG
Source organism: Chinchilla lanigera (assembly GCF_000276665.1). NCBI lineage: Eukaryota > Metazoa > Chordata > Mammalia > Rodentia > Chinchillidae > Chinchilla > Chinchilla lanigera. The sequence continues at coordinate 6,870,479 of NW_004955443.1, read as the reverse complement.
GCACTGCTTACCACCTCCTTCTTCTTGAAGTCTCTCCCTTTGCTCTCCCCAGGGGCTTCAATTCTCACTTCAGATCCTGCTGGATCCCAGGAACCTGCTCCCCTCCTTCTTCTCTTCTTCCCATTGCTATATTCCAGAATCTGGACACCAAATCTCAGAGAGGCTGTTTCTTTGCTGTTCACTACTCCACCATCTTTCCTGGAAGTCTCCATCTCTTCTCATCTGACTCCCCCAGGATCTCACCAGTTACCATGGCTTCAATTTCCATCTTCAGGTTGATTTCTGTGTTAGTCAGCTCTCCATTACTGTAACAAATACCCAAGTTAAAGAATTTCAGAGGAGGAAAGGTTGTTTTGGCTCATGGTTTTAGAGTCTTCCTTCTGTGGTTGCTTGGTCTGTGGTAGCCACTACACCATGGCAAGGGTACATGGTGAATGGAGAAGGCCCGCTCTTGTGGAGGTAGGACAGCAGAAAGAGACAGGACTGGGGTCCCCAAATCCTTTTCAAGAGTACGCTCTCCACTTAATTCCCTGCAACCATCTCTCACCTCTTAAAGGTTCCATGACTTCCCTGTTGCACTCCAGGCAGGGGACCAGGCCTTCTGGGAACAGTTCAGATGCAAACGATAGCAATGACTCACGGGGTCCATGGCCCTCAGCAAACCCTCTCCAGAGCTTAGACATGTGGCACTCGCCTCACAGATGTGTTCATTTAGACAGCATCAGAGGCAGCTCAAGCCTAATGCTTCTAGAATTGAAATCGTTCCAGATTTCTTCTCCTTTTGTGAGAGGAGGGAAACAGTGAATGGCCCAGACCTCACACACCAGATTTCATGGAATAGCCCTTGATTCCTTCTCTGATATCTAATTCCAACTGCTTAGCACATTCTGTTGATTCAACCTCCAAAATACCTTTTCTCTGCTTCTCCTCACCCCATCACCACCACCCTCCCCTTCACCAGGATTATGCTCCAAGTTTCCTAGCAGGGTCCCTGCCTCGCTCCACCCCCATCCATTCTCCACTCTGCAGCAGTGCTCCAGAAACTAGGGCAGACTGTGTGGACTTCCCCTAGAACGTCTTGATGGCCGCCGCTGTTTTGTCACATGTGTGATCTGACCCCCCATTGAGCTTTCCCTGCTCCCCGCCCTGGTGGGGTTGACCTAACACTTCCCAGTTCCCTAAGCACGCCACGCATGGCCGCATCTCTGGGCCTTTGAGTGTGCTGTTTGCTTCTCCAGGAGCACCAGAGCTGGTGTCCCGCCGCTGCCCAGCCCTCCTCCTCGGACTTACTCATTATTATAGGTCACTTCTTGCACTGGTGCTGCTGACTCCACTCCGTCCACCTCTCACCTCATCACATTTATCAACCTGGATGGCAATGACTGATTTAGCTGTCGGTCTCCCTCAGAGACAGGAACCTCCACGAAGACAGCAGTTGGGTCTATTCTCTTCACCTTGACTTAAATCAGTAAATCCTGTCCTTTAACCATCACCCCCCCAACTCCGCCTCTCCAGTTCCTGGCAACCGCTAATCCACTTTCTCAGCAGTGAACAATGGGAATTATTGAGCCTGGACTACTACCAACTTTTAAAATAAGAATGTTAAGTAACTAACTCCAGGCAAATTATTAAGCCCTCTTGTGCCTTATTGTCCCTTACTTTGAAAAGCTGCTGTCTCACTCAAAGACCCAGGCCTTAAAACAGGCGGCATGTCTCTGTGAGTCATCTGCACATCAGCTGACTGTCATGTAACACTTGTAACACTTGGTACTATCTTCTGGAATATATTTCCAATTATACAAGCATTGGATTCTGAGGTTGAGCCAGGAAAATTGCAAGTTCAAAGCCAGCCTGGCTAGCACAGTAAACTGTCTCAAAATTTAAAAAATAAAGGACTGGGGAGGTAGCTCAGCACTCCCTGGGTTCAATCCTCAGTACCGCCCCCATAAAAAAACCCCAAAAATTTATATTTAAAAAACCAACAACCACGTTACTCAGTATCTCATTTATTGTTTCAGTGAATTCATAGAATTTCCAGTGGTCTGAATGCTGGTGTCCATTGTGAGAAGCACAGACTCTCAGAAGGCCTTAAAGAAGCTTCCACAGCCACCATAACTGTCCTGCCATCTCTGCCTCCTAAGCCTAAGCTCTTCTCTGTTCCCTCCCTATGAACTCCTCCTGCTCTGATCTCAGGATGCTTGGGTCCTTGCAAGATAGGTAACCTCTAAAAATATGTTGTAGACTATCATGTTGTTTCTATTGAAAAATCTATTTTTTAGCCAAAAGACTTTCTAGGTTTTAATTTTTTTCAGAACCATGTCATGAAAAATAACAGTGAAGAAATCACAGACATTATATTAAAGGAACAACACTGATTCTTCTCTAAGAACTTGATGCCTGTTTTGTGAATTATAACTAGAGAGAAAGGCTAATCTTTTCCCCAAACATCATATCTAATGTTAATTGAAGACGATGCAGTACCAGATATAATGCTGAAACTTTTGCTTTCATTGCCTTATTTAATCCCAGGACAGAAATATCGTTACATTTATTTTACAGACGAGTAAGCCAAGCCTTAGAGATTAAATGACTTGTCCTAGGCCACACAGCTAGTAACTGATCACAAGCACTTAGGTTGGTCTCTGACGACAGAATTCAGCATCAACTTTGAATATCTCTTTGATAATAGAGAAATATATATATACTTTTTTTTTTTTTTGCCTTTTTGAGACAAGGTCTCATTATGCATTTCAGGCTAGACTTGAACTCACTTTGTAGCCCAGGCTGGCCTCAAACTCACAATGATCCTCCTGCCTCAGCCTTCTGAGTGCTGGGATTACATGTGCATGCCACCACGCCTGGCTCAAATGTATATATTTGTGTGAGACCCTTGAGGAACATTTGTATGTCCTGACCACAAATCCTTTTTCTCTCAGATTGTTAATGTGGTTATCACAGGCTGGGCAGAACTGGCAAAGCTCAACAGTGAGAAAGAGGAGTTTAACAGATTACCATAATCTCTTTCTATGAATTCCTTCCCACGGTGATGGCTACACACTGCTACACTGCCTTATTTTCATTTTTGTAATAATTAAATTATTAGGAATTATGTGCCTAGCACATGATAAGAACTTACTACCTATCTGTTGAATGGATTGATGTGTTTTCCCCTTTGTGAAACTGTTTCACACTCTGCCAGAGGCAGGACCGGCAAAAAGAGAAGTACAAGAATCCCAAGGAACATTCAGCACCGTGATTCTATGAGCCTGGACATACTCTCTGGTCCTAAAATACACACCGCAGTGGCTCCCTAACTGCTTCAGTTGTACTTGCCTTTTTTCCTTAACCAGATTTAAAGCAGAGCCTGAATGCTGATTGTCACTCAATTCCCCTCGGGGCTGGTACCGGAATTGAACACAGGCCTCCCAAGCACACCACCACACCTGGCTTATTTAAACTTTTCATGAAGCCCACTTTATCTTTTTGTTTTGTGGCCTCTACTTTTGGGAGCATATCTAAAAAACATCACCTAGTACAGGGTCACAGAGGTTTACTCTTAGTTTTCTTCTAAGGGTTTTATAGTCTTGGCTCTTGAATTTGGGTGTTTAACCCACTCGGGGTTAGTATGTGAACACGATGCGCATGCTGGTGCTGTAATTTGGATATGGATGTCCCCAAGGCCCGTGTGTTAAAGTGTTGGTCCCCAGCTTTGCACTCTGGGAAGGTGATGGAAACTAAGAAGTGGAGCCTGGAAGGAGGGCTTCCAGCCATTTGGCACATGCCCTCAAAGGGGCTGCTGGGATCCACCCCTCTTTCCTCTTTCTCTCTTTTGCTTCTTTACCGGGAGATGAGTTATTAGCTCTGTAATGCAGTCCCTCAGTAATGAACTTTCTCACCCCAGGCCCAAAGCAGTGGGACCCACTGATCGCAGACTGAACTGTTACTGCGGCTCCAGGGTGCTGTGCTCTTCCCATGGGCACTTTCTAGGCTCTTGTTGTCCAGAACAAATCACTGGACAGGACACAAAGTAGAGAGGTTTTACACTTACTAAAGGTGAGAAAAGAAGGGAGAAGCGGTGCTCTGCGGAGTGCATGGGGGCCAAGCAGCCCTTGGAGCAGAAGACAGTCACCAAGGGGCATAAATGTGAGGCTGTGAGACACACATATACTCTTTAGACTGTTTCTATTAATGAATTATTAATTTTAATTTTATGAGTTTTATTATATTAAACAATGAGTATTTAACAGGAAAATATCACTAAAATAAAATACTGAGTTTGCAATATTTGTTGAGTGTTTATAAAAAAAGCATCAAAATTTTCAACATCAGCTGGTTTTTGGTATACAGAGTCTAACCAAGAACAGCAGAAATACATTCCCATATGACCTACAATGAAAATACCAGTAGTGCTCTACAAAAAAAATGATCTTTACTTCAATTATCACACCCGAGGCACGCCCCATAAATGCACACTGCTCACACTGACAACAAATGTCTTGCGCTCTTGGCCTTTTTGTAGGACACACCTGACATCTCAGTGGTCTTGCTGTTTTGTCAGGAGGTTCTTATATTATACAGTGTGTAGTTAACAGGAATATCAATAAAATAAAGTATTAAATTCTTAATATGTATCCTGTGCTTAGAACAGACATGAAAAATTTCATATCAGCTGTGTACTTCCTTACAAAACCTAAAAGATAACATCAGAAATAAACTCCTTTTTTCCATTTATTTATTTACAGTGGATTTTATTGGTACATTTTAGATATATATAGTGATCACATTCACCATAGAGAATTTGCACCTGTGCATGATATAACTTGGTTTTCCCCATTCCCCTACCCTCCCTGCAACCCTTCCTCCCCTCCTCATTTACAAAGTTTTGTTTTCATGTTTTCCTGTTTTTCTTACTTTTTAAATTTTTCCCTTCTTTCTTTTCTCTCTCCACTCACTTTTGTTCCCCTGACAATTTGAACACTTTCCTCCTATTTCAAAATACATTTTGGTCCTTATTTATACTTTCAGTTTCTCACACCAGAGAAACAATGCTGTATTCACCCATGTGTGTCCACTGTATTTCACCTAAGGGTATGGACTTTTTCATCCATTTTCCTAGAAATCCATTTTCCTAGAAAAAAGTGCATCCATTTTCCTAGAAATGTCCTAATCATATCCTTCTTTATGGCACAGTAGTACTTCACTGTATAAAAAAAATCTTTTTTATTCATTCACCAGTTGATGGGCACTTGGGTTTTTCTAAGATTTGGCTGTTACAAAATGCCACTATAAACATGTGTGTGTATGTATCACTATGGTATGATGTTTTTAATTCTTTTGGGAAGATACCCAGGAGGGGAATGGCTGGGTCAAATGGAACCTCCAGTCTTAGTTTTCTAAGGAATCTCCACACTGATTTTCACAGTGGTTGTACCCATCTACACATTCACCAATAGGTTCCTTTTTTCCCACAACCCCATCAGCATTTGTTATTGGTTGATTTCTTGATAATAGCCCTTATTTCTGGGGTGAGATTGAATCTCAGTGTTTTAATTTGCATCTCTTGAATGACCAGTGATGTTGAACATTTTTTCATGTATTTATTTGCTGTATGTATTTTTTCATCTGAGAAGTGTGTATTCATCTCAGATGCCCATTTTTGGATTGGGCCTTTAAATTTGAGGGGTCCAATTTTTTTTTTTTTTGAGTTCTTTATATGTTCTCGATAGTAATTCTTTGACAAAGAGCTAGCAAACATTTTTTCCCACTTTGTGGGTTGTCTGTTCCCTCTGTTGGTGGTTTCTCTTGCTATTCAAAAGCTTTTTAATAAGATGAGATCCCAGTTGTTGATTTTTTGTGATAGTTCCTGTGTGATCAGGGTTTTATTAATAAAGTCTTTGCCTACACCAATGTCTTCAAGAGTTTTACCTATTCTATCTTCCAGCAGATTTATGGTCAGAAATAAATTCTTATATGAACTACAATGAAAATACTAATAGAACTCTACTGCAAAAATAAGCTTTGCTTCAACTGTCACCCTCAAGGCAGTCTTCACACATGACAACTGTATGGTCCATTCATACATCTCATTTACATTGACAGTGCATGTGCTCATCTTTCTTTTCCTATGTGGCAGGCCATTATTGTCACTTCTCTTCTATTCCTATTTTGCCAGGGGCTTCCTACTATATTGTACAACACGCACTTAGAAGGGAAAAATGTCAAAAAAATAAAATACCAAACATGAAATGAATGCTTAGAATAGACATCTACTTTTGCACACCAGCTGTTTACTTGCTTACAAAACCTAAAAGATAACATCAAAAATAAAAACCTATGCGAACTACAGTTGAAACACAAACAGAAGTCTACCACAGAAATAAGCTTTGCTTCAACTGTCACACCCAAGGCAGTCTTCACACATGACAACTGTATGTTCCATGCACAAGTATCGCTTACGCTGATAGTACGTATGTTTTGTTTTCCTGTCCTTTCTCGTAGGGCACAGCTGACATCTTTTTTGATTTCTCGTTGTTGTAATAGGTCTTTGTAATGTTGCACCTGCCTGTTCACCTGTCAGCTCACCAGTGTGCTCCACAATTTTTTTCATAGTTCCCGGTGCAGAAACATTTTGTTTTTCCGCTGCTGTTAATGACTTCTTATGAGCTCCAGTTCCAATCTTCTAAGAAAATTTCCCTGTGATATTTTGTACTTGTTATTATTTTCTTTGAAAGTTATCAAACTATTTATGCCACACATGTTTAGAGTTGAGTACAACACAACCATTGTCCAACCTTGTGTGTTTCAAGTGACATCACAGTTGCTGGATAACTCATCAACATCTACTGCACCTTTGGTTTTGTTGTTGAAAAGTTTCCATCTCAAGTTTCCTTCTTGTTGAGGTTTCCCTACCAATATTTCCAACATGATGAGATGCTGGCATCAGCAGTACCAGTTTGCTTTTCTTTGCCATAGATGAGGCCAACTTTATATCTTTCTGAAATTTAAAGGTTGAACTATACAATTCTATTTTGAAACTGCCTCATTGCATTTGGAATATCTGCTTTGTTCTTGTGTACAGTTCCTGCAGTGGTCAACTTGCATTCTGTTAGCAAATATAACATCAACTGGAAATCAGTAAACTAATTGTCCAGTGTCACATTCCCATTAGATTGGGAGAAGGGAGCAGCAGATCTGTTCATAACATCATTTGGTTTATTACTGTACAAATACGGACCTGATGGCTGAGTTCTAGGATAAATGTCTAAACTGAAAGCATAACAGGTCTTCACATCTACTAGGCTATAAATTTTTATGCCATATTTTGACTCATCGCTTTTCCATAAGTCTTTTACATTCCTGCAGTCACCGCGAGAAATCTGTGCTAAGTACAGCAGACCTATGAATGCTTTCAGTTCAGCTAATGAGGTGTCATAATAAATCCATTTTTAAATAGGCTATTGGTACATGCAGAATGTTTTACTTGCATTTCAGGTTTTGTATATTTCATAGTATCTTGTAGCATTTCGTCTGTAACAATTTCCAACACTGAATGGCAGTGCTGGCATTCTATCCAATACATTTCAGTCCTGGGAAGACCGTCACTGTATTTTCAGACCTAGTTCTAACATTGAATCATTCTTTTTGGTTTTGTGAACATTTTGCAACATTTCAACTAGTCAAGTGTATACTCCTATTGCTGTTACCTTTGTCATCTGAGTCCAGGAGGTCTGCATTCCGTGTATCTGTATCAGTCCATTCTTGCTGCATATCACTGTCACAGGAACTTTGGCTCAAATGGTCAACAGCAAAGTCACTGTCATCATCATCACCATCATCATCGTCATCATCACCCACACCACTCTTCTGTTATGAGAGCATACATTTTACCATAGTGGATCATTTTCATCATCTATGCATGCGTACTGTGGTGATTCACTTCTGACCTCCTCCAAAATTTGCAGATCTGGCTTTTCATCTGCGATTGTATGGAATTAGGCTACTTCTACCAGAAAAATCAAAAGAAAACTTTTTAAAAACAAATCCTGGAACGATGTGGGTCTTTTGGACCCTCTGTGATACTCGGGTAAAATTACACAAACCAATTAGACAAAGCATAAGTGTGGATCCAAATCCTGTTTGCCACTTTTGCACGTGTGCACTCTCTGTTGTTCATCATACCAAGTGGGTAAATACAGATTTTTTTCCTGTTTCCCCCAGGGAAAGATACTGAGACCCACAGCCAGCTACTATAATGCTAAAGTACAAATTTATAGTAAAAAGGTAAGGAATGGGTCTGCTGAACCCAGGCTTATGCTGCTTAAAGTAGGAAAAGAAATACACTCTGTGGAGAGCAGAGGGAGGCACTGCAAAAGAAAGAAGGTCGTGAGGCTAATGACCACCATCTTTTTGCCCCGATTCTGACATCATAGCCAGGCCACCATACCAAAAAACCTGCTTGATCTTGTGCAGGAAGAATTGAAGATAGCATTCTCTGGCTGGCACTAAGGGGTAGGGCTTGGAAGTTTTCCTGTGCATGTCCTGGATCTCCATGGTACGCAGATAGATCTTGCCCACTTGCCCAGTTGCTCTGCCATGTTCTGATCTCCTGCCTCAAAACCACTAAAACTGTGAGGCAAAATAAACCTTTTCTCTCCATAAACTGATCATCTCAGGTCTATCACAGTAACAGCAAGCTAACACAACTATTTTTAAACTTTTTATGTATAAATAGATGCTACCTACCATCATTTATATAGAAGGAATGTAAATGATTATAGATTTAAGCAGTAAAAAATGATGAACTTCAAGTATTGAACCTTGTTACACAGGAAATTATAGCAAATACAGTTAATTTTACCCTCCAAATTAATCAGAAACTGTCTTTCCTTGAGGGTAATAAGAGAAAATATAACAAACTTCCTTTGTATAGTACATTTAATTCAGTAATTTTTCATAGCATTTGTTTAATCTTTACCTGTATATATCTCTCTGACAGTATTTTGAGCAGTAACAGAAATTTTAATAAACCTATAATATATTGTCATGTATTCTTAGAAACAGCCAATTTTAAGTTGCTCTGGCCAAATGAAATAAAAAGAAGAAATAAGTGACATCTAAGATATTTCCTTCTTCAAATTCCCATATGAGGGCCGGGGATATAGTTCAGTGGCACAAGTGCCTGCCTTGCAAGCACAAGGTCCTGAGTTTGATTCCTGGTACCAAAAAAGAAAAAAACGTCTGGGGATGTAGCTCAGCGGCATAAGTGCCTGCCTGACAAGCATGAGGTCCTGAGTTCAATTCCCAGTACAAAAAATAAAAGTTCATATTTGAAAATTTATTAGAAGCAGAGTAATGTCAAGATACCTACTCAGACAGGCATTGTGGTACATACCTATAATCCCAGCACTTGGGAAGCTGAGGCAGGAGGACTGCTGTGAGTTTGAGTCCAGTCTGGGCTACATAGTGAGACCCTGTCTCAAAAAAAAAATACCTACTCATTAGGAATACTGAACAGTTTCCATGAACACAGATTCAATTTGAATGTATTTTAACAACAATATCAACTATGTAGCTGAGAAATGGCACAGATAACAACGGGATGCAAGAAAAGAAAGAAGAAACAAAGATCAAGCTGGTTTTCGAGACAGTGTCTCAAACAACCAGAGTGTTGTAGCAATTCCATTTCAGAAGTTTTCTGTTGCGTTTACAACAACTGCGTGTTTCTGTCCAAACACACAGCTCATTTTAGAGATGAAGGCGCTGTGACACGATCTGGTACAATGTATCGCAGGTATAGACTCCTGTATACATAGTATTGTTTATTTCACAGGATCATACTTTATGTTGACCCCATATTAAATCCAACTTTCCAGGGAGAAATTTACCATGATTAAAAAAGGACATTCTCCTAGGTAATATTTTTTAAAAATTCATTAACAGAAATTAAAGAGAAAAGGGTTTACATGGGGACTGAAACAGAAGTTTTTTAAAAATTTTCAGTAAAATTAGAAAGTTTGCTTTGGGGCATCAGTAATGTTCTGAAATGTAATTGACTTTCTGTCTGTCTTTTTTTTGTCTTTTTGAGACAGGGTCTTGCTATGCAGTTCAGGCTGGCCTTGAGTTCACTTTGTAGACCAGGTTGGTCTCAAACTCTTAACGATCCTCCTGCCTCAGCCTCCTGAGTGCTAGGATTACAGGAGTGTGCCACCATGCCCGGCAATTTTTTTTTTTGGGGGGGGGGTGCCACCGGGGATCAAACTCAGGACTTTGCACTTGTTAGGCAGGCGCTTGTGCCACTGAGCTATATCCCCAGCCCCTTCTTTCTGTCTTTTTGAGACACGGTCTCACTATGAAGTTCAGGCTGGCCTTGAGCTCACTTTGTAGTCCAGGCCATTCTTGAACTCACAACGATCCTTCCGAATACTGGGATTACAGGCGTGCGCCACCATGCCCTGCTATAACTGATTTCATAATAAACCTTTCCAGAACTACAACTTTCATCCTCAAAAGAAAACTCTCCTGTAGCAATTTAAATGTGAGAATATTTTGTTCATTCCTTTGTTTGAGACAGGGTTTTGCTATGTAGCCCAGACTGACTTTGAACTTGCCATGTAGCTCAAACTAGCCGCAAAGTTACAACACTCCTGCCTCAGCCTCCCAAATGCTGGGATTACAGGCATGCAACACCGTGACTGGCAAGGGTGAGAACATTTTGATAGGGCACATACACAAAGTACCATGTGGAATTATGCTTGTTCTTTGGCGGCAGTGGTGCCTAGTCATTTCTCACTGTCATTTTAGTTGAATATTATGGATGTATTGTTAGGACATTTTTCCATTTAGGGTGACACCAAGCTGATAAGACTGTATAGGCTTCACTGAGGGTGCTCACCCTAGGTCTTCTTGCCTCAGGAAAGCTGGTGGGTATGTCGTTTCTTTGGGTCTCTGAAACTCTACCAGGTGACACTAACTTGTGGGTGACCTGGGACTACACTACTTAAACTGAGTTATTTCGTTATAAGCACCAGGACGACACAGGCTGGTTTTTCTATGCTATGCCTTGAGCCCAGAATACTGCACTGAACGTCTAGAGATAAGAGTGAAAATGCCTTGCATAAAGAGTGCACTTGATGGGATGAGCAGTAGATTGGACAGTGTGGAGGAAAAAAGAGGGAAAAATGACCTTGTGACCCAGGAAACACTTTTCCAAGCTTTAATTTCTTCATCTCTAAATCAGAGTTGGCGAGGAGGCAGCAGTGGGGTAGAGTACTTGCCCAGCATGTGCAAGGCCCTGAGTTTAGTGCCCTGCACCACAATGAATCAGTCAAGTAATGACAGCATGTCCTCCATAGGGTTATGAGATAGGGCAACAACATAGCAGTAAAGTACATGGGTTCCAGAGTGGGATTCCCTGGCTTCGAATTCCAGCTTTACAACTTACTGTCTATATGACCAAAGTTTATCTACTTACCAAAGTTTGTATCTAGTAATAACAATAATACATAAATTGCCAGGCTTATAATCCCAGCCCTTGGGAGGCTGAAGCAAGAGAATCCCTACAAATCTGAGGCCAGCCTGAACTGCATAGCTAGACCCTGTCTCAGAAAGACAACTATCACAAAAAAGTAACATGTAACTTGTAGGTTAGCTGTGAGGATTCATGGTAAATAATTCTTTAAAGTGCTTGGGCGTGTTTTGTATACAGGAACTTCCCAACAAATGCTAGTTATCATCATTATTGGTTATTATTATTTGCCAAGTGGAGCCAGCCAGGATAACTCAGATATTTCTTTCCTTTAAGAATTTGAAAATGACTTTGTTCTAGGGGACTAACAGTCCGCAGAAGCTGCAGCCAGTTCTCAGCAGTCTTCAGACTCTGCACCCTCGCTGTCAGGTACCCATTGGGAGAGTCCCAGCTTGTTGATATTACTGTCCTTTAATATGCAATGTCCATATCTAACAGGCATCTAAGGGAATAGCTCTTAGCCCTCTGTCCATCTTTGCTCTGCTCTGTGCATTTCACTTCTGGTAAGGCCCTTCTTGCTACATGTCACCATTAATAATATTATAGCCAAAGTTTCACCCCAAAGACTTTTCACACATGCTACCATTCAATCATCAGGTTCTTATTTCAACAGTGAAGGTTTTCATGGTTGTTACAGTACATTCTTTTTTGTCAATATCATGGTGTGCTGTCTACTGTACCTAAAATATTATCATTGCCATCTTCTTTTGTGTGTGGTGCAGGAGATTGAAGAAAGGGTCTTGTGCAAGTGAAGTGCATGTTCTACCACTGAACTATACCTTCCAACCTTCCTAAAATAATTTGGAGGGATAATTTGAGGCATGGACGAAAAGTCCCTTCCTCTGAAGAGGATTTACGTTGGTTTTATTAGACTCCTGGGGCCTCCAGCAACGGGAGATCACGGTCCATGACTTGAGATTCCCAAAGTCCCACAAAATCTGCATAAACTCTCACTCAGGGCTCACCTTTACCCTGAGAACACAGCCTCTGGGTCTCAGCTTGCTGTAGGGAAGGAAGGTCTCTTTGTAGATGTCCTGCTTCCATAGGCCCTAAGCTTTCATTTCTGACCTCCTTACCTACAGGTCACCTCCAGGAAGGTTCTCGTTTGTTCAATCAAATGCCCTCCACACAAAAGTAGATGCTCTACCCTGATTACCTGTCTGCGCTCCTGGTTTAGCTTTGATCTTAACCTTTCAGTTCCGAATTATTTTGTCAGCTCTTTGAAGCCTCTGTCACCCTGAATAACAGAGATTCTCTATTTGAGTGTAGCAGAGCAGTGCAATGCATATATTCAAGGAGCTGAGGCAAAGGGAAATTTTAAAGCAGAAGGAAGTGGATTACATAAATTATTTTGAAACAATAATCCTTGGGCACAAGGGCCAGTAACAAGGGTGACTTCAGCCTGAGTTTGTGCGTTGCTCAGCAGCCGTCCTTGCAGGGGTACAGCTTGTGAAAGGCCGTGGCAGGCTCTGGGCAGGGCTGTGGTTCTAGCAAAGCCTGTCAGGATAGTTATGACCAGACATGCGCATGAAATCTCCCCTCCTCGAAACCTCCTGCTTTTATGACTTCTTTTTGTTTGACACAAGTTGACCCCATTTTGATTCTGACAACTCCCACAGTCCTTCAGTTGTTTTCATAGTTTTCCAGAATATCCCCCGCCCCCATCATTACAGGAAAATGCAAATCCACCCACACCTACTCCAGTTCTTTGAGAAGAAAACAGAACCGGAAGAAAATCAGTCAGAGTGTGAGAAGAGCATTTGAAGTGGAAATGAACATCCCGGTTCTGGTGGCCAGGCAGCAGGTCCTGCAGAGTGTCAGAGTGGCCCGGGAGGTGGGTCCAGGAGAGTGTGTGAACCTGTGGAGAGGAGCAAGAGGCTCTGAGGAGTTTCTGCGAGAAGAGAGTTTTAGGTGAGGAAGCTTGTGTGTGTGCTGTTCGGATCAAACCCAGGGTCTTGCGTGTGCCAAGCAAGCTCTCTGACCCTGAGCCACATCCCCAGCCCAATAATGAAGATTTTAAATAGCAGCTTCTGGACTGCACGGACAACGTGGACCTTCTTAAATGTTTGCAAGGCCAAACTTTCTGTGTTGGCCTATTTCTTTAAAGCAAAGTCGCTCTGATTGTCCCACAGAAACCACTGCAGCTGATTACAGAAAAAGGAGGGAGGGAGGACACAGGAGAGAAGAAAAAAGCAGAGTCACATCAGCAAGGATGTAGAAGGCACATCTCGTTCCAGTAGTGCTCAGCCCTACTGCATGGCAGGGGAGTTCAAAAGTTAAAGGAGGGGCTGGGGATTTAGCTCAGCGGCACAGCGCCTGCCTGGCAAGCACATGGTTGTGAGTTCGATTCCCGGTACTGGAAACAACAACAACAACAAAAAGCAAACAAACAAACGTTAAAGGAACTATGTCTTCTGTCCTCTAGGATTTTGCTGTCCAGTGACACAGAGGGACAATACCTCATCCAATAACTCACATACAATACACATGTAACCAAATTTTGTTACAGTGTTCTTGCTGAGAAAGAAAAAAGCCCCCGATCTCCAGAGACCAGCTTAAATTTGTGGCTGGTCAGCGGCTGGCCTGGAGCTCACAGCTAGGCGGTTATTCCCGTGTTAGAATCATCACACAGACTACCAGTACCGGACAAGGTCACGCTGAGATCATGAGGGAAGGAGGAAAACAAGATCATTTCATATCTTTATCTAAGTACAGAAAAAATCAAGGTCACTGTGTAACTCATAAAATAGCAAATAACTAACTCTTCTTCCATCTAACATGAGTCACTACTGCTTTGTTACCTCTGGAATTTTAACCTCGATCTTGTCTGCTCTCACCATGAACACAGAGCTAGGCCGTCGCGGGTGGTCCTTGTGTGCTGACAACATCCAAGCCAGAGCGGACTCCTGCGCTCTTGGCCTCTCCCACACTGCCCCAGACTATTATAGACAAGCAGGTCAGGCAAAGATAGCAGGCGGCTAGAGAGGCACTGGCCCCAGGCTAGAGTCAGGATGACCAGGCAGTCAGATAAGCAGGAGCCTGAGGTGAGAATTTACCAAAGCAGGTGGACAAGTACCCAGGGTTGTGATAAGCGAGGTAACAGCAAGGTGCTGGACTGTGACAACTGTTCCTACCTATCTGGAAAACCTTTTTTCTTCTAATTCTGTCCTCTAAATAAACCACTTAGATAAGACAGAGGCCAACAGGCCCCTGCAGACATATGCTCGCTATGTGCCTCCACTCCCCATAGGCCATTTCTAGGCTAAGTCAGCTTGTTTTCATCTTATAGGTCGACCTTAGAGTCAGCCCTGGCCACTTTTTGGTATTAAAAACTCCTAGACAAAGAGTTCCCTTGGCAACCCACTTTTGGGTCCCTTCCCAACTACCAGAAGCTATTCCTCTCTTCTCAATACTCCTCCTGTCTACTCCTTTGTCTTCAATTGTATTCTTTGACTTTGTGAGATACAGACCCACATTACACTGTTGTAGAAGCACAGCCTGAATCCAGCCCAAGGCTTTTCCTGACACCCTTAGTGAGCTGTCCCACAGCCGCCGATGGGGCGTGTGAACACGAAACCCAACGTGCTCTCTGGGTGAGCTTCAGCGAGAGGGCACTGTCATTTCAAATATATTCTTTAATTTAATCTTCATAAGAAGAGCATAGGGGCTGGGGATTTAGCTCAGCGGCAAAAAGCGCCTGCCTGGCAAGCGCAAGGTCATGAGTTCGGTTCCCGGTACCGGAGAAAAACCAAAAAATAAAATAAAATAAAATAAATAAATAAAGAAGAGCATAATATATAATTTATAGATGATCCTAAAGCTACAAAAGGTTAATATTAACTCAGAATTATGAACAGAAATAGACAAACCTGGAATTTGAATACAGGCCCTTTGAATGTTTCTTATGATTTTTTTATTTTAAAGAGAAAAGAACAAACACAAAATAACAAAAACAAAGACGTAAACAAGGAATATAGAAACAATAAAAATGTTACAGCATTTCAAAACAAGTTGATAGGAAACTAACAATGGTTGTTGCATTAGGTATAGTGATATTCAAAGTGGTTATTCAGATAACTGGATATAGGCATGTAAGGTTGATCAAACAATTTAACATTAACTGTTCCTTTCAATAAACCAGTAGAAATTAGTAGTACATTTATCTTAGCTATGAACAATTGCAGACAGGGAGCAAGAAAAAGAGGGAAAGAAAGATGTCCAAAATGAGAAAGATTTTTTTCTCACCTAGTATAACTGACACTTTGATGGAACAGCATAGCCCTTTTGAAACATTTTATAACAGAGGTTTTAAATTCACTGGATTAGGGGCTGGGGATTTAGCTCAGCAGCAAAGAGCCTGCCTGGCAAGCGCAAGGTTGTGAGTTCGATTCCTGATACCGGAAGAAAAATTTAAAAAAATAAATAAATAAGTTCACTGGACTTCTCAACCAGAGCAAATCATTGGTAAAATACAACCAAGATTTAAGAGAATATATTTCCTTACTTGTTCCATAGGCCAAATAAAATTAGTCCATTAAATTGAAATTCATAGCTATGCTCGAAGAAATGTCCTTTATTATTATCTACCACGCTTTTTTTTCCCTCTGAGAGAAAACCTTTCTGCATCCTCCTTTAGAATAATGTCCTTCTTTAAGACAATTGAAAAGCTCAGAGGCCATAGTGGTTTCTTTTCCATTAAGGAAATTTGGAGTGCCAGGAGGACAAGGGTGGGAGACTTTGTACTGAATATTCTGTATTTTTTTTAAAAAACCAATGGACTATATCACTAATGGAAAACAAGGCGTAGCTCAGCAGTAGAGAACTTGCTTAGTGTGCACAAGGTCCTTGATTTGATCCTCAGCAACAAAGGAAAACCATGTGTAAAGATCAAAAGTAAAATATGTGTGTATATTTCTTTAAAGGAAAGTAGAATCTGCAACTAAGGCACTGTCGAGCACACAGTTAACTTGCTTTTGGTTTTTCATTTAGCAATTGTAATGGACTCAGATTACTTAAATGTGAGTCTGTAGCAGGAGGAGAAAAATACATAAAGCAGGAAAAAGAGGTCAGTTAAGAATAAACAAAGCTAAAGAAAAGGAATAGACAAGGAGTTTGATATATGGGTAAAGCAAACCTTCATGCTGGAGTTATGTGAATTGAGCAATTGTAAATGTTTGTGTTATCTGGATTCCAAGAAAACATTTCCTGAGTCACTTGGAATATAATTCTGAATGTAATATAACAAAAATTCAAATGTAACTGGGTATCCTCTAAACTCTAGCGACCTAACTAGACAACCATTTGAATTTTTTAAAAATCAAAGACAACTTGTCAGTTTACCAGCAGATGGTGCCCCAAATCTAGTTTAGAATAAAACAGCACACAGACCTAGTAACAAATCATACTGTGTCAGGGTTTTTGTTGTCCTGAGTGATTGCATGATTAGTTTGATTTGGTTGAATTATTTTGGGGGAAGTAGGAATTTTTATCTAGTTATATAAAATATTGAATATGTTTTATTATCATCTAAATGACTCTTCCTCATCATCCTTAACTTCCTTCACTCCCCTCCTTCCTTTCATTTTATCCTTTTGCCCAGCATTGAGATTAAACC
>NW_004955443.1:6801759-6853226 GCF_000276665.1 Chinchilla lanigera | reverse complement strand
CCTCTTCTTCCCTCCTCTCCCCTCCCCTCTCCCCCTCCTCTCTTCTCCTTCCCTCCCCTTCTTTCCCCTCCCTTCTCTTCTCTCCTTTCCTTTCCTTTCTTTTCTTTTCTTTCCAGTGAGGGTCTCATTAAGTTGCCCAAGCTGGCTATGAATTTATGATCTTCCTGCCTCAGCCTCCCAAGCAACTATTACAAGTGTGAGCCACACCACACCTGGCATTTTTTCTTTTTAATTTGCACACAATAGTTGCATGTATTTGTGAGGTACAGTGTGATATTTCAACACATGTATATGATGTGTAATTTTCAAATCAAGGTGATTAGCATTTCCATCTTATCATTTCTCTATGTTGGGAGAATGAGTTCTCTTCTAGTTCTTCTCAAATACACAAAGACCATTGCAAACTGTAGTGACCTTCTGGGCAGCAGACTGATAGGACTGACCACTCCTATCTGAGGGTATTTTAGTGCCCATCATCTGACCTGCATGTGTGTACCTCCACCTGACCCTTCCCAGGCTCCATGAATCACTATTCTGCTCTTTTGTGCTTTGTGTAAACTTTTTTCTTATCATGCACATCTAGATGAGAGCATGAAGTATTAGTCTTTCTTAACCTTCATTATGTCACTTAACATTGTATCTTCCAGTTCCATCCATTTTACTAAAAAGAACAATTTTATTTTTATGGCTGGCTTTTGTATGTCTAGCCATTGTATATATACACTACTTTTTTGTGTGGTACTGGTGATTGAACTAAAGGTCTTCACACTGAGTTACATCCCTACCCCTTTTAAAAAAATTAATTAAGTAATTAATTTTAGTTTTGAGCCAGAGTCTCACTAAACCCCTAATTACCCAGGCTGGGTTTTAATTTACAATCCTCCAGCCTCAGCTTTCCAGGGTAATGAGATTATAGGTGTGCATGACCACACCTGGCTTGTACACTATATTTTCTTAATCCATTCACATGATTCTTAACTTTAAAATTAAATGAAAAGTAAATCACAATTTAATTTTTATATGTTTTCTTTTGTATTTACGCAAACATTTATATGCTAATGTGACATGTATTTCAGTATAAGGTGAATCTGACATTTCACAGAGGAATTCTACAATTATTAGATTATGTGTTGTTGAGTATAAGAGCAGGGATCTTCCATACCTTCACCTTTTTTATGAGGCCAATAGCCATCTTGGACAAAGGTCAAATGAACTCAGAACACAGGCAGCTGCGGGCTGGCCCCATCTTGTGGCTTCCAGTGTGAGGGTAAGGGTAATCGAGTTCAAATTGGCAGGAGGTCAAGGAGCTGATTTCAAACCAGCAAGGAGCCGAGTTCAAGCCAGCAGGAGGCACACGGAGGTTGCGGGATGAACAAATCAGATTCCAGCCTCACAACCAGAAACCAGCCTAAACATCAGTGGACTTAAGGTTCAGGCTTGCTGGGATTGTCCACTACCTCACCATAAATCTACGGCTGGCTTGCTGAGATTAATTAATGTGGGTGTGAGCTCTGTCTGCCCACTCTGTCCACCAGCGAGAGTGCAGACATGCATTGAAGTGGATACTTTTTTCCTTTTTTTTTTTGATGGTTTGTTCTTATTACTAGAATTTTTGTTACTGTTCTGTTCTTATCTTTATTTCTTCTTCCCTGCTGACTTCTTTACCATTTTCCCAAGGTTGTTATGGTCTTCCTTTGTCCTCCAGCCTTTTTTTGCATTTGTTATTTATTGGTATACTTTAGATATAGTTACTGATAACATTCATCATAGCGAATTTTTACCTGTACATGATATATCTTGATTCTTTTTTTTTTTTTGCGTTCCTTTCTCTCTCTTCAACTACTTTTTCCCTCCTTGTATACAAAAACTTTGCTTCCATTTTTTCCTTACATTTTTTCTTGTCACTTCCTTCCTTTTCCCCTCCCCTGCTTTTGTTCCCCTTCACTTTTGAACGTTTTCTTCCCATTTCCCAATATCCATTATACATTTTGGTCTTTAGTTATACTTTTGGTTTCTCACACCAGAGAAACAATGCATTAGTTAACATATGTGTGATTTATTTCACTTAAGAGTGTGGTGTCAGGGTGCATTTATTTCACTATAAAGATCTCAAACTTATTCTTCTTTATGACAGAGTAATACTCCATTGTTTAAAAAAAGATCCACATCTTCTTTATCCATTCATTGGTTGATGGGCACTTAGGCTGTTTCCAAAATTTACCTATTACAAACTGTGCCACTGTAACCATGGGTGTGCATATATTGCTGTGGTATGATGTTTTAATTCTTTCAGGAAGATATCAAGAAGAGAGATAGATGGCTTTAATGGTACATCTAGTTATAGTTTTTTGAGGAATCTCCACACTGAATTCCACAGTGAAGAGGAACTTTTCCACAACAGTGAAGTGTTCTTTTTTCCCCAAAGTCCCATCAGCATTTCTTACTGGTTGATTTCTTGATAATAGCTGTTCTTTTTGGAGTGAGATGGAATCTTAGCATTGTTTTAATTTGCATCTCTTCAATGACCAGAGATGCTGAACATTTTTTCATACATTTACTTGACATTTCTACTTCTTCATCTGAGAAGTGTCTGTTCATTTTAGATGCCCATCTCAAACTCTTCAAATTTGGAGGGTCTGATTTTTTTTAATTCTTTATATATTCTAGATATTAGTCCTTTGTCTGAGGAACAGCTGGAAAAAATTTTTTCCCACTCTGTGGGTTTTCTCTTCACTCTGTTGGTGATTTCTTTTGCTGTGCAAAAGCTTTTTAATACGACGAGATCCCAGTTGTTGATTCTTTGTGATATCTCCTGTGTGACTGGGGTTTTGTTCATGTGGGGAGCAGCTGAGCCACAGCTGAGATGCAGATCAACCACACATTGGAAACTAGAGCAAGGCCAGCCCTGAGAACACAGAACTCCAGAGATGAGCCATGTAAAGAAGTTGTTGATACTAGAGCAAAGCCAGTCCAGCAGGTATCTGGCCTTAGTGTTCCTCCTTGTTAAGTTCAGCACAGGTAGCTCTAAAAATGTTTTGCTTTCAGTGTTCTCAGCAAAACACTGAGACCTTACACTTTTGCCCCATTGCACACTTACTTTTTTACTGTGAATAAAGACACAGACTGTGCTAGGTTGTCACTGCCTCTCCATCAGAAAGGCCAGGTCTCACTCAATCCGATCTTTTTGCAATGTGCCTTGTTTTTTCTTAATCACCCATCACCTGCTTTTAGGACCCTGCCAGCTATGCAGGTTGCAGCAGTTTAGAAGGTCTTTGCCTACATCCATGTCTTCAAGAGTTCTCACTATTCTATTGTCCAACAGATTTAGTGTTTCTGTTTCATTATTTAGATCTTTGATCAATTTCAATTTTAGTTTCATGCATGGTGAAAGATAGATATCGGTCCAATTTAATCTTCAGCATGTGGAAAGCCAGTTTTTCTAGCACCATTTATTGAAGAGGCTTTCTTCCTGTAAAAGTGTTTGGCTCCTTTGTCAAAGATAACAGTGGCTGGACTGGGGATTTAGCTCAGGAGCAGAGCACCTATCTGGTAAGTGCAAGGGCCTGAGTTTGATTGCCAGTACTAAAAAAAAAGAGCTACAGTAGCTATTAGCTGGTAGAGAGAAAGGCAAACTGCAGTTGTGGAGCTATTGCTTTTAGTTCTGTCTGTATATTCATCATTCCCTTCTGAGAGATCTCCTTGCCTGCCTTATAATCACCTTCACTGAGATGGATGACAAAGATGTTAACAAAGCACCAAGTAGAAATTAAACTTTTCCTTTTGTGAAGAAGAGTCCAAAATGAAGGGCAGAAGACAAAATAAGAGAGCAAGGAAGGCCTGAGCCAAAGCTTAAGTGAAGTTCAGGATGTGAAGACCTCAATCTCATGCCTAGGAAGGATGAGGCTCAAGATACAGAGACCCCAAGCTAAAGCGCCAAGAAGGGCAAGGCTTGCTAGGAGAAGACCCCAACCCACACCTGTGAGAGGGGTGAAGCTGGAGATTCAGAGGTCCCCAGGACTCCCTTCAAGAACATACCTGAACTCGGCACATCTCAGGAGGAAGACAAGGAATGTCTAGTTCTGGTTCTACAGATTCCAGTGTCAGACCCGCTCAAGTGTCCTGTGACAGCAACACACACTGCCCATAGGAGCAGCCTGCAGCAGGATTACAATCCCTCCACTGCCAAAAGTCTGCTGAGCCAGCTGGTGATTTCTTCAGTAGGGAAGGTCTTTCCCTGGGGTGTTGAGCATTTGCGGCTCACACCTGCTCACCTCATGGACGAGGCCTCCTCGGTCTCCAGTCAGGGTTAATCCTTTCACCCCTGAGTCCTATAAGAAACTATTCCTTCAATGAAAGGGTAAGAAGATAACCCCAGGAGATCCTGAGGAAGCTGGTGCGGAGAAAACCTAATTATGAAGCCTTCCTGCCAAGAAACACGTTCTACGAGGAACTAACATGGCTTCCTGCTATGGAAAGGAATTCTTGGAGCTTGAAAAAATTGGATTTGGGGAATTTGGTATAGTCTACAAGTGCACCAAGTGGCTAGGTGGATGTGTTTCTGCAATAAAGCACTCTATAAAACCCCTGGCAGCATTATCAAATGAAAATTTGCATTTGCATGAAGTTTATGCTCATTCAGTGCTTGGGCATTCCCCTCCCCCATGTGGTACGCTACTATTCCTCATGGGCAGAGGACGACTGTGTGATCATTCAGAATGAATACTGCACTGCTGGGAATCATGCAAGCTGCTATATCTGAAAACATGGAGTTGGTAACCATTTCCAAGAGCCAAAACTGAGACATCCTTCTGCAAATTTCCTTGGGACTGAAGTACATCCACACCTCTGGCATGGTACACCTGGATATCAAGCCTAGTAACATCTTCATTTGTTATAATGTTCAATGTACTTCTCCCAAAGTCCCAGCAGAAGTTGAAAAGGAAGCCAATTGACTTCTCTCTGCCAATATATTGTATAAAATTGGTGACCTAGGCCGTGTGATGTCAATAAGAAAACCCCTGGTGGAAGAAAAGGATACTCGCGTCCTAGCTAATGAGATTTTGCAAGAGGATTATTGTCACCTGCCCAAGCTGATATATTTGCTCTAGGATTAATGATTGCAGTGGTTGCAAGAACAAAGACTTTACCCACCTGTGGTACAGGTTAGCACCAGATCTATAAGGGTGACTTTTCCAACATTCCTCAGGAGATCACAGATGATTTTCATAACTTGCTCAAGAATAAGATCCACCCTGATCCAAGGGAGAGAACTTCTGCAGCAGCTCTGGCCAGAAGTCAAGTTCTTCGGCCCTCTCTGAGGATGACAGAAGAGCTCCAGCAGCAGCTAAATTTGAAAAAGTCTAAGATAGCCACACTGGAAAGGGAACTGAGAAAAGGCCAGCAGGCCCAGCCCCCCCAGGGAGACATCCACCATGGCAACCCTGAGGTCACCGTGGGCCGAAAAGAATCAAGAGGCACAAAACACCTAGTAGGACAGAAGAGCGCCAAGTCTTCAAGCTTTATCTGTAGGCAATCTTCCCCATAAGAACTCACATCACACCAGCCAACTTTATACTATAAACCCTCCAGAAAGAAATTGATCCCCCAACCTTCATCTTACAAAATGGAAAGACAAACCAACTTAAACGCCCAAAGATTTCAAGTCTCCCTTACATAGCATTTATCGCCAAGATCACAAAGCTACTAACTGGCTACTTAATAGTAATTGTCTCAGGTACAATAATTGGTAGCCACTTTTCTTCCCTTTTGTTATAGTCCTCATGCTACCTATCAACAACTTATAGACTTCTTACATTTTCTGATGAATGAGAATGCATCGGTGTCTGAACTGACGGAAAAAATAGCCTTTGACTTGGTCTATGGACAAAATTGCTGTTGCCAATTTCTTACCAAAGATCCTAGAAAGAGATAAAATTTGACTTGAGTTGAATTAAGACTCTACAAGAAAATGTACCTGGATTTAGATGTGCTTCCTATGTTACTTGATCCTATTCCTAAAAGAGAATTTCCAGCCGCTCTGAACAACAGTTTCCTTAATGTCTTTTGTGGATGAAAGCAACCTCTCTGATATTATATTTACTAAATGAGTGGAGATAGAAGGCCCAAGGGAAAGTTGATGTAGCTATTCTGTCTCAGTTAATTTATCTTAACCTACTTGTTGCTGTTGATCAGTTTTAACTTTCTGGATGTCACCATTTTCTCTTGATTTTAGCAGAATCTGCTTCTTTCCTGTGATTGTAAGCATATTTTTATCCAAATCCTTTTTTGTGTACATTTTAAAGGATAGAATATTTGTAAATAAAGGTTTTGTCATTTACCCTCCCCCCCCCAAAAAAAGATTCAGTGACTAAGTGCATTTGGAGTTGTTTCTGCATCTTCTAATCTGTTCCATTTAGCCTTGGATCTGTTTTTTTTTTTTTCCCATACCCTGCTGTTTTTATCATGGTAGCTTTATAATGTAATTTCAAGGCAGGGATTGTGATGCCCCTGCTCACCTTTGTTGCCCAGAATTGCTATTGCTATTCTAGGCCTCTTCTAGTTCAAGTGAAGTTCAGGATCGTTTTCTCTAATTCTGTGAGATATGTTATTGGTATTTTGATTGGGATTGCATTAAATCTGTATGGCAATTTTGGCTATCATGATTTTGTAAGTGACTATTCTTAATTAAACCTAAAAGTAACCTCTAAATCATCTACCTTTGACCTCACCTTGTCTAAGCACTACCACCAGGGTGGTCTTCCTGCAGTGCTGTGATCTCCATGCTATCATCCATTTTCTGTTGCCATAGTAAAATATCTGATGCTGGGTACTTTATAAAGTTAGGAGGATTACTTAGCTCACACTTTTGGAGGTTGATAATCCCTTGATTAGATGACCTCTAATGTGGGCCTAGCGGTAGATGACCTACCCATGCTGAGGTAGAAAACCAAAGGAACGAACCAGGAAGCTGGGGTGGTGGCCCTGCAATCCCAACATTCGGGAGGCTGAGGCAGGAGGACCACTGCGAATTCAAGGCCAGCCTGAACTATATATTGAGACCCTGTCTTAAATAAACAAACAGCAGACAAGCAAACACAATGGCTAATCAAGAAGTAAGCACAGCTGGCGGTGTGCTCCATGGTCGAGTGCATGCCTCGCATGTGTGAGCTCTGGGTTTGTGGAGGGTGGCTCGGTGAGGGGGGGTGGCTCCCAAAATAAAGCATTGACTCAGCACCCAAGGACCTTAGAAAGACACTATGACACCTCCATGTGGCTGGCCCTCGGGCCTGGAGGAGTTAGTGCCTGCAGTTAGCAGAAGGGAGGGAAGAAAAAGGCAGAAATTCAGATCTGGAAGGCAGAGACACTTCCAAAATGCTGCCTCTTCCCATATATCCAGCACAGAAAGTGTTCTGTATTGTCGACAAAAATGGCTTCAGCAAATAGGGATTAAAAAAAAAATTCCAGGTAAGAAAGAGTTTGAACAACAATAGTACAATGATGTCAATACTGATTGGAGATACATACATGATAGGGAGGTTACACCTATGATTCAGGTTCAAACAGCCTGTGGAATGATCACAGGGCCCGTCCAGTGCGGCTCCTGTCTGTACGAGAAAACGCATTCACAGGTGGAAATGAGCCGGGAGTGCAGGCCGCTGTTCCATCGGGGCAGCCCGGATCCGAGCAGTCACCTCTCCTTGCACAGTACCTTCAGCAGAATCTGCCTGCCTGGCGGGGAGAGATGCAGGTGAAAATGGGTCACAGAACAGAGATTTCTACTTTTTCTTCCTTAAAGAACCTAATAGATAGGAGGGAAAAACAAAAGAAATACAGTTACCAAGGTCAGTGCTTTTTTAGATCATGAAACACCGTGACCACATTGATTGTCTGTTGTTGGCAATGAAGTGTATTTTAGATAGAGGTCACACAACAAAATTAAATCAGATTAGCAAGGGATCACCAATATTGATCACATCAGACTGATACTTACTATAGTTGTTGAATTTCATAGCTTTTGAGTTTTTAATTTTTTTGTGAAAAGAAAGCAAAACTTCATATCAAAAATAATAAGAATAGTTAATACACTGTGTATCACTGTCTTCAAAGTACTCAGTATATCAGCTTGTTTCCTTTGTACTACTAATTTCTCTTTACTCACTGAAAAGAAACTTTTATGCTATTATCTTTTCTTTCTTTTTTGTATCTTTTATATCTATCTTTTATATCTATCTTTTTTTGTATCTTTTATATCTATGTCATAATCTGAGTAACTTACTATAATTTTAGAGCTTCTATTTTCTAAACTTGTTCTGTTAATGGACCAGGACACTGGTTAGTCTTTGTTAATTCAGAACAAATGAATGTCACGGACAGAAGTGACAGGCTCTGTGGAATTACTTGCTTGTACTAATTTAGGATTTCAGACATTGGGATGCTCTCTCTTGTCATGTTGGTGACTGACCCAGTCACTGGATGTGTGGTAGCGTGTAAAGAAAGTCAGATATGACTCAAGGTGGATTATGGAGGCTGGGGTGTAGCTCAGTACAGCACACATGGTTAGCTCATCAGCATGTGTGAGGCTCTGGGTTCAATGCCCAGCTCCAAAAGCAACAAAAAAAGACCTATGTGTCATCACATTTTTAAGTTTAAACCTGAATGACTTCTCCAAACTTTTATTTATTTTTATTCTACTATTTCATTTTATTTTATTTTATTTGTGCTAAGAAACAAACTCAGGATTTTGCATTTGCCAGTTAGGTGTTTATGCCACTGAGCGACATCCCCGGCCCCGACTTCTTCAATTTTAAAGAGATGAAAGATCACCTTTGTTTCCAGTAACATTGCCTGAAAACAGTAGCTGTTCCCACTGAAAAAATTCCTCACTTGTTTCAGAGAATGTGTAGGACACCCAAAGCTGGAACCAATGGGCGAGTTCTCCGTGGTAGCGTGAGGCCACGCTGAGATATACACATATTTTTTTAACAAGTCTAGAGCCCCAGGAAATCCCTCCTCGTGGTCCACTTGAAGGCTCTGAGCACCCCAAGCGTGGCAGGGGCAGGAGCTGGGGTGCGGGATTAGCAGCCCTTCACGATGGCTCCCATGTGTGGTGAATGAGGTCTGAACTCAGAGCCTGTGCCCTCTGACTCATCCGGGCCAAGCACTGGGCAGTGCACCCTGGGGTGAGGGTGGAGGTTATGGCCTAAGACTGTTAATACCCTGCTCTGAAATCATTACTGATTTTATATACCTTTAATCCCACCACAGACTGTCCCTTAGAACTTCAAATACTCCTAACGCACAGTGTGAGCTTTTCAGGGCGCACAGACTCACTTGTTAAAAAGAACCGTGCACGGCAGGGCCACTGGAATCCTTCATTCACATGTCTTCTTGCAGAGCACACAGTAGGCCTTTTTTATCACACTTTTAATTTTTCTGCCCGTGTTTGCAGCACACGGTGATTGCACTCACGGTGGGGAGTGGGTGCACCTACAGGACACATCTTAATTCTTTTGCTGTCCTTTCCCCTCCGCCTCCATCTCTTGGTCCCCTGTGCACTGGCCTTTTAAGTCCGTGGATCATGCCTCACAATGGTCAGAACCATTCACAACTACAGTCTCTAGAGAAATGATGCAAGTTTTCATCATCCTGAGGTCTTCTTATCCAACTGGAGGGCTGGCCTCTCACAGTCTCCTCAAAGGGCACAGCAAGGGCATCAGAGACAACACCAGGAGGCCCCTTTCCCATGGCGGGAGAGCTCTGTGTGCTTTCAGGTGCGGCTGCTTCATCCAGCACAACACTCTACCCGAGATGAAAGGGAGAGCGACGTCAGAGAGAGCTCCCAGTGCACACAGACTCTCAGAAGAAATGCTCCAGTGGATTACAGGTCCTCTCAAACTCCTGTGCTCTCAGTCCTCTGGGAGGCTGAGGCAGGAGGATCACAAGTTCGAGCCTGGCCTGGGCAACTTAGTGAGAACTGGTCATGAAGGAACAATAAACAAATTGGGTGGAGTTGTCGCTCAGTGTAAAGGCCCTGGGTTCTATCCCCAGCACCACAGATAGACAGATGCACAGATAGATAGTTGCTAAGTCTCTGAACAAGCACGGACACCAACCTTCCGGAAAGGCAAGGCCACAGTCAGCAGCCTTTCACCACTCTCTCGAGGACAGGAATCGCCACAACTGCTGGAGTCACATTTCGACTGTCCACAGTCCTGGACTAAGCAACCGATGTACCAGTTTGGCTAAGTTACCACCCTGCACCAGCTCATGCCTACGGCACACACGGGGCTGCAGGCCGTCGGCGCTAAGGGTCCCCAGGGGATGAACACAGACACTTCCCTTTTTAGGATCTTTCATCCCATGTGAACAAGTCCCCCGAGGGTCTGTAGGTGGAGAACAAGGCTGTGGTTTTGCAGTAGTTTGTGCAATTGGCGTCCGCAAGGCTCCCTGTCTTTTCTACCCTGATACGTGTTGCTCCTTGCCCATTCTGTGTATGTGGTCAAAATTCAGGACAGAATAGCGCTTCCCTTTGTTTTTTTTGCCCCTTTCTGAGAGATGAAAATTCGAAGGAGACAGGATAATTTATCAGATACTCAGCTTTGAATGAAGTTACATTTGGGGCATACATCATGAATGTGGGACATTTTAACCAATGTTAGAGCTAGAATTTCTAGACTGTGGGGACAATTTATTTGAAAGGAAAGGGTAGAAAATTCATCCTGAACCAGCATTTTTGTGTGTGTTAAGTTCTCAGGATTGAATTTAGCAGTGTTCTAGCACTGAGCTACACACTTGGACCTTTGTATTTTTCCTTTTCACACAACGTCTCGCTAACTTGCCATGGCTGTCCTTGAACTTTCAATCCTCCTGCCTCAGCCTCCTGAGGAACTGGGATTACAAGGTTGTACCAGCATACCCAGTTTGAACTAGCATTACTACAGGAACCCTAAATTGCCAACCCTTTCAACATTATACACAGTGGAGAGAATAGGCATCCCTCCTGGATTCTTTTTTTACCTTGTGGGGTTCCCAACCCCACACCTACTAAGAATGCTGGCTGCTAATGACTCAGACCTCCTCCCTGCTGTTGGAAATGCCTCCCTATTAAACAGATAGCAACTCAAATGGTTACATTCTCTTTTCTAGTTGGGATCCAGCATGTCCACCAAAAGGCTCATTGTGTTGGATGTTCTGTTGCTAGTAGGCTGGCTGTGGGAAAGTGATTGGATGGTTACGGCTCTAACATCCTCACTGGATTAACCCATTCACAGATGCATAGCTTCGTGGGCTGATTAGAAGATGGGATCTAATTGATTCAAGGCTTCAAAGGGCACAGCTTGTTCCCTGCCTGTTCTAGGTTCTTTTCCTGTTCCCTGGAGGCCATAAGGTGAGCAGCTTTCATTTTCCACACCATCCGCCATGATGTCTCTGCTTCACCACAGGCCAGAAAAGCAATGGTGTCAACTGACCATGGACTGAAACCTCTGAACCCAGGAGCCAAAATAAACCTTTCTTCCTTTAAGTTGTTTGTGCCAGGTATTTTGTCACAGCAATGGAAAGGTAACACACACTCCCACAAAGGAAAACTCTTCATGCTCACAAACTTACTCAAATTCTGTACGTTTTCCTGACAATCATATTGATTAGATGGCCAGAGATGCCATAAGAAAATATCACATTCTGGATGGCTTGAATGATGGAAATTTATTTTTCATAATTCTATAGTCTAGAAGTACAAGATCAAAGCATTAGCAGTGCTGGTTTGTCCTGCAATCTCTTGCCGTGGCTTGCAGACAGACATCTCATATGTTAAATTCTAACAACTTCTTGTCTTATTTTTGTTAGTCGTGTTTGCAGCACACGATGGTTCCATTCACGCTGGGAGCTGGTAGGTGCACAGGGCACCTCTTCATGCTTTCTGCTTCCTTCTCCTTGCCCCTCCCTCCCACTCCCTCCCTCTCCTGACCCTCCCGAGCCTGCTCTCTGTGCCTGCGCCTCCCAGGTGTTTCTCCCTTTTCGTATAAAGACATCAGTCATGTGGGATTAGGGCCCCACCCTCATGACCTCCTTTAACCTTTATTGCCTCTTTTAAGTTCCTATTACTAAGTGCAGTCACATTCAGGGTTAGGGATTCAACACGGGAGTCGGGATAGTGGGAAGACACAATTCCGTCCAGAATACATGCTGTACCTATTTCCCCTGTCATGACTTACAAACTGCCTCTTGCCAAAGTAGAAGAAGCTACCTAGGCTGGGCCCTGTCATGAGCTGCACTGCTTACACGTTTGCAATTCTGGTAGGTCAGAGTTGAATCTTAGCTTCGGCTAACACCAAGGGGCACAGGTTCCAGCACTCTCCACGTCAGGAGTGGCAGCTGGTGGACGTCAGCACTGCCGCTCAGCTGGCTGTTCTCTGTGACCTATGAGCAGGGACTTCCGGGAACACAAGCAGGAAGTAGGGTTATACTGTGTACTAGTTAATGAAGGCTGCAAATTGAATCAAACCTGACCTGGAAAATAAAAGAAGAGAAAGGAAAAAATTCAGAGTTAGAATTTTATCGAATTTTCTTCCAGGTTAGATTAAGATTCAAAACACATAGATGAGCCCAGCATGGTGGCACTTGCCTACAGTCCCACATACTGGGAAGGCTAAGGCAGGAGGATTATAAGTTTGAAGCCAGTTTGAGCAATTTAGTGAAACCTTGCTTAAGATAAAGAGTAAAAAGTCCTGGGGGTGTAATTCCACGATAAACCCTTGCCTAGGAAGGCCCTAGGTTCTTCAAGCCCTAGTACCTCAAAAAAATTATATTCAGCTCAAAGATCTATTTCCCATGAACCTGAGATGCCCTTACTAGGAAGACTGGTAGCAAAAGTTCTAAGGGCTATATAGAATGTATACATCTATATACAATTCCAATATATAAGACCTAGAAGTCAAACCTTGGCACTTTTTTGAAAGTGGGTTTTCATCTGGTCTTGCAGTTTTTATCTCATCTGATTCTGTGCCAATGCAAAGAGAGTTATTCCTATCCTGGCATATGAATTCACTTTTTTTGCACTGAGTGCTGTTAATTATCATTGAAGTAGTCAGTATAAATAGAATTTTGAGTAAAATATAAATAGTGAATGTTACCAGGAATGACTAGTGTGATGCATGAGTGCACAGAAGAAAACCTTGTGCACAGTGTGCACGGCTGCCCCACCCCTCCCGGCAAGGCCCCTGGGCTCCTCCGTGGTGAAGTGCTTGGTGCCCATGGCGCCCTCTTGTCCCTCGATGCAGGGCACATGCAACCTTCACCAGCCTGACTCTGTTGTACATGGTCCACTGGCGATGCTTTTCCAATTCGGTCTCCGCAACTGTGGCTTCTCCACGCCAAGGTCCCTGCTGTACCTGTCTGGAGCCACCTAAAGAATAAAGGGGCCAGAAGCCCTGTCTCGGAAACAGCAAGTGCTGCTCTGTTCCCACCTCCTGGGCTGTGTGCGGTGCTGGGGACCCGCATCCGGAGCAGGTGGAAGATGGTTAGAGCCCAGGGACCCCGTCTGCCTGAGGGCTCCACTTCCTTGTGCCACCGCAGCCAGGCTACCTCAGCCTTTGCCCTGAAGCAGCCTGGTTTCCAGAGGCGCGAGCACCTGCAGGATCATCACTGCCAGTGGGCGGTGCTTCAGGGCTTCTGCTGCCGGATGTGAACGGAGGGAGTGTGAATGGCAGGGTGGCCCCAGAGGGCCGAGGGCAAGCTGAACGCTCATCAGTGCATCTGATGATGGAGACAGCTAAGTGACCAGTGAGCGGGTGTCGGTAAATAAGCCCTCATTATGCCAATTTTATCTTCAGGGGAGAAAATTTAAAAGAAGTTAAATGAAAAAATAACTAAAAGAAGAAGAAGAGATTAAAAGCAGGGCTGGAGGACAAAGGAGGATCATGCAATTTTTGGAAAACTGAGGCAGAAGACAGGAGGGAAAGTGAAGGAAGATATTAAATGAAGAACAGAACAACAACCTCAGAAAAACTTGAAACCATATTTACACTCATAAAAACAGCGTCAAGCAATGAAGAGAAAACAAACGAACAGCACCCCCAAAAAACTCCAAAGAAAAGAGAGGAAAAAAATGTCTACTTCCAGGTTTGTCTCTGTTCTCGCTGGTAGACTCTGCCAGATCCGTGTTGATTTATCCCACAAAGCCAGCAGTAGCTTTATGGTGGGACAGTGGGTAATCTCAGTGAGCCTGCACCTTTATTTCCCCTGAAGTTCAGGCTGGTTTCTGGCTGTGAGGCTGGAACCAGGCCTGTTCAGCCTGCAGCAGTCAACACACCTTCTTTGGGCTTGAACTCAGTCTGGAGCTGCTAGATGAAGCCAACAGTTGTCCTGAGTTCCAGGTTCAGTTGGACCCCTCTGAGATGGCTCAGAGCCAATTGCCATCTACTGCAGGATGGCCAAATCTGGTTCACTCACTAGCCAGTGCAGTCCATGGCATCCACTCCTCTGCTGCACAGCTGCATCTCTCTGTGGAGGCCTCTGGGGTTTTCAACGGTCACTGTGTGTCCACAGGTTTGAACAGCTCCTCCCATACAGTGAGTCCTCACTCAGGAAGTAGATGCTGCCTGCTACCTCCTTCTTCTTTGTTGATGTCTCTCTCTTTCTCTCCCAGTGGGCTTCAATTTTCACTTCAGTTGCTTCCTGGATTCAGGGCACCCACTTCCCTCCTTCTCTTCATCACATTGCTATGTTCCAGCGCCTGGACAGCACATCTCAGAGAGGCTTCTTCTGTGCTGCTTGCCACTTGGCCATCTTCCTGAAAATGTTCAGTAGAACTCTTGAAGACATTGAAGTATGCAAAGACTTTATGAACAAACCCAAATCACACAAGAAATATCACAAAAAATCAACAACTTGGATCTCATTGTTAGATCTGCACAGCAAAGAAATCACCAACAGAGCAAAGAGACAACCCACAGGGTGGTAAAAACTTTTGCCAGATGATCCTTAGACAAAGGACTAATATCTACAATATATAAAGAACTAAAAAAAAAAAAAAAATCAGACCATCACATTTAAAGACCTATTCCAAAGATGGGCATCTGAAATGAATAGACACTTCTCAGATGAAGAGGTAGAAATGGCAGTAAATATATAAAAAAAATGTTCAACATCCCTGGTCATTCAAGAGATGCAAATTAAAACAATGCTGAGATTCCATCTCACTCCAGAAAAAATGACTATTATCAAGAAATCAACCAATAAGAAATGCTGGCGGGACTGTGGGAGAAAAAGAACCCTTCTCCAGTATTGATGGAAATGAAAATTGGTACAATCACTAAGGAAATCAATGTGGAAATTCTTCAAAAAACTAAAACTAATGGTTCCATTCAACCCAGCTATCCCCCTTCTTGATATCTTCCTGAAAGAATTAAAAGCATCATACCACAGTAATATATGCACACCAATGTTTTTAGTGACACAGTTTGTAATAGATAAATCTTGGAAACAACCCAATGCCTATCAACCAATAATGGAAAAAGATGTGTTTTCATACAGTGGAGTACTACTCTTCCATAGAGAAGGATAAGCTTGAGACGTTTCTGAGTAAATGGATGCACCTTAGAGCACTTAAGTGAAATAAACTGGACACACGTTTTAATACTGGCAGTGTTTCTCTGGTGCGATAAACCAAAAGTGCAAGTAGGAGCAAAATGTATACTAGATATTGGGGAATGGGAAGAAAATGTTCACATGAGAAGAGGAACAAGGGAAGGGGGAGGGGAAAAGGAAAAAAGGGAAGAGAAAAAAATAATATGAAAAAATGGAAACAGGTTTTGTACATAAGGTGGGGAAGATGGGTTGAAGGAATGAGGGGAGAATGGGGGAAAAAAAAGAAGGAGCAAGATATGTCATGTACAGATACAAATTTTCTATGATGAATATTTTCATTATGTACAGCTAAAATCTACCAGTAAAAAAACCCTCACAGTGATCTTCCTGCCTCAGCCTCCCAAGCACCAGAATTACAGGCGAGTATCCCCACACCTCACTATATTCCCACTTTTTATGTAAGTACTGTACATAAAGTACAATTATATGTTGGAATTTTATCAACTTCTATAGTATTCATCTTTAGTTTCCTTTCAATTTTTAGAAACTCTTTAAAGATCATAAGAGCAGGGCAAGCAAGGTTACCCTATACCAACAGCGTTCCCATGTTGTAGATAAAGCAGGCGAGCTGTTCTGGTGCAGCACTCTTTCCCTTCAGCTCTCACACAGAGCACAGGAGCTGCTCCAGAAGCATACTGTCCTGCACATGCCCTGTGTGCAGAGAGTGGCTCCCTCTCTAGCAGGATGTGGGCTTAGTTCCGCCAGAGGAAGCTACTTTGTCAGATCTGAGAAGGACGAGGGTGAGGTCAGAAGTGGTTCTGGTGCATTCCCTACCCCAGTCACCATGAGTTGGCTGCAAACTTCCACAGAGTGCTGCCTCATTATTGCTCAGCAACCTAAAGGACTTATTTCTCTTTTCTTGATTCCTTCTCCCCATTGGCTACCAACCCTTCTCTGTCTTTTGTGTACTTACTTATTTCCTGGTAAATAAATCATAGGCTTGAACATACCAGGAAATAACTATAAAGAATGAAGAGATTTACTGGTGTTATGTAATTAGTTCATGACAATGTTAGGACCAGAAACTAGAGCTTCTGGCTCTAGTTTCAAAATCCCCAACCTGCAGGGCCATATGAATGAGCTGGATTCATCTGTAACCTCAGATTTTTTTTCTTTCTCTTTTTTTAAATTGTTCTGAGTTTCGTATCTTTCTTCCTCTTGCCATGTTTTTCTTCTGTCTTGCTTCAGAGGAATCACTGTCCCTCTAACTAACTACTGAACTCAGATCTCTAAGTGCACTGTTTTGCAAGTGGTAGGGCCAGCACCACTGAAGAGCTGGCCAATGACGGGAAGTGGTGTGCGGGTTCAGCATCAGATGACATTTAGTCACACACTTACAGTGTGGCTTTAGTCAATGGTCTTTCAATCCTCTGACAAGGAAGAAGTCTTGTACTAAGCTTAACACTTTTGTACCATAGCCTATTTCCTTGTTCAACAAAGTGTGGCTACACTCACGAGGCTTGGCACAATCTTTTTTTTTTTTTTTTTTGTCTTTTTGAGACAGGGTGTCGCTGTGCAGTTCAGGCTGGCCTTGAGCTCACTTTGTAGCCCAGGCTGGTCTCGAACTGGCAACAATCCTCCTGCCTCAGCCTCCTAAGTGCTGGGATTACAGGATTGCACTACTATGCCCAGCTGGCGCAATCGTTTCTAACTAGAATTTAATGGTATTGTTTTGCTTTTGTTGTGGTTAATTTCCTGTATAGAAAATGATGTTGATTTGCAATTTCTAGTTTTCTTTTTAAGTAAAATAGTAAATCTGATTTAAAATAAAACATTACATAAATAATGTGGTCTTAGTTACTTTCTCATTACTGGGACACAATACTTGACAACTCTAACTATAAGGAAGAAAGGTTTACTTTGGCTTATAGCTTGTCAAGGTTTCAGTCCATCGTTGGCTGGCTCCAAGGCAGAGTGGATGACAGAGGGGCATGGCAGAGGGGCATGGCAGAGGAGTTGGCAGAGGAGAAACAGTTCCTGGCAAGGCAAGCGGGAAGTAGAACTGCGATCAAGGGAGAAGGAGGGATATATGCCAGTCGAGGTCATGCCCACAGTGACCCACCTCTTCCCACTAGGCTTCACCTCACAATATCACACCCAGCTGTAAACTCATTGTGGACTAATCCAGTAACCCATTCCATGATGCAGTCACCTTCCCAAAGGCCCACCTATGAGTGCATGAAGCTTTGTTGGGACATCTAGATATAAACTATAACATACAGTGGATCCTTGAGTTATGACTGACCTCATATATGAACAACTCAGGTTATGACCAGAATTTTAGGTTTAACTTATGAGCAAAGTTTTGAGTTATGACCAAAATGCCAGCCACTTGTGCAGTTGTAAACAAAGACTTACGGTGTCAGAAAAGCACATGTAAGCATACATAATCATCAGTCTGAGCCCAGATGCACATCTTTGTGGATGTGATTTCACTCAGTGCTTTGTATAACTGCTACAATTACTGCTATCAGAATAGTCCTGGAAAATCTAGAAAAGAAGCTAAGGAAGGAAGGGAAAGGAAAAAAGCAATCACAATTGAAAGAAGAAGGAAAGTGTGGAGAAATATGAGAGTGGTGTTCATGTGACCAATCTCGCTAATATGTACAGCATGTCAACATCCACCATCCTGACAGTCTTGCGGAGAAAAGATTTGTATAGGGAAGCTAGTGTTGCTAAAGGTGTTACTCAAATTAGTAAGTCATGATCAGTAGTGTTAGATGAAGTAGAAAGGCTATTATTAGTGTGGTTAAATGAAAGGCAGATGGCAGGTTATAGCCTGAGACTATAGCTTGTGAAAAAGCAAGGAATATAATTCAAATCTTGTAAAGGATAAGAACCGGGGTTCAACTATCCTTTATAGGCTTGTGGCCTGGCATTTGCTTCTCTTTCTGGGTAATGTATGTTCTCCTGGGCATTTTCTTCCAGAAGAGGTCAGTTTCATCACAGTTGAAAACTTGATGAGAGCAAAAGCTATTTCTCTGTGTCATCATTTTGAAGTGGTGTATGTAATTTTCAGGCCCTCTTATCAGCACTGGCTGCTTCACCATGCCTAGTTATGCTATGAACCCCAGTTCTTGCTTCAAAACTGTGAAACCACCCCCCTACTGACACAAAATGTTTCACCATTAGCACTCAGTGGGTTATCCTTTAAGAGATCTGGATAATTTGTTAAGAAAAGAGATTTAAGTTGGCTTGTGGTTCTGGAGGTTGGGAAATCCAAGAGTTTGTCACCTAGAGGTGCTTGGCTTCTGGTGAAGACCTCATTTTGTGCCAACTCATGGCACAGAGGTGGAAGGGGAAGGGGAATTGCAGAAAGAGAGTATGAGTGCAAGACAGTGAGGGGAGGTGCCAGGCTTACTTGATAACAACCTGCTCCGGTGATACCTAATGTACCCTCAGGGAACTACGTTAACCCTTCGTGAGGGTGGAGACCTCCTGATGTAATTACCTTTTAAAGGTTCCACAGCCTCTCAACAATGTTCCACTGGGGAACAACCTCAGTCAGTTTTTATGGTGACGAACTACATCCAAACCATAGCACTGAGAATCTATACTCTCTTCTAGGGCATCTTTCTCTTTGTATCCTCTGGGGATGGAATAGTTCAGTATCTGACCATGAGGCCATAAAGGACCCTTACCCATACATAAGTCCCCAAGGATTCTTCCACAAAGAAGTTTCCTCATGACCTGACTTAGTGCCCCAGAATTCAAGATGGTCATAGATTAAGTCTCACAGTAGGACATGAGATAAAGTTATAAAATAAAAATGAATAAGAAAAAGAAGCACTGCAAAGAAAACCAGCCATACAATAATTATGAGTCCTGATTTTATTACCTGTTTAAATACCACAACTTAAATTTCTTTATATTTCAAATGTCTTTTGCATTTCTGTAACAGGTATCAGTAGTATTGGGAAGTTTTTTATGTCTAGTTCAAACCGAGGAAGTGAGCTAATATATTTTGCATACATACACAGCTAACATGTACTACCTAGTACTTTAGTGCAAGGAATGCTAATTAATAAATATTTCAAATACTTTACACCCAGGGAAAAGAAAAACTCTTTTTAGTCCCTTTGGCAGAAAGTCCCCAGTAATTAACTTTAATTTTCTACATCATCTCTGATTTAATGTTCTGATCATATTACAGAGTGTGCCTTAAAGACTAAATTTTAAGACCCTGTTTTGACCACAGTTGAATCCACACACTTATCTCTATGGTTACTTTTTTACAGTGCACACTGAAATTTAATACATTATCATCTAACCCTCTTCTCCAATACCTTAAATCCACAATGAGGCCATAAATCTGATAAGGAAGCAGGATTGTTCACATGATTAAAATAAATGGTAACCATGAACTCTTTTACCCACAACTATTTGCCTGAGTTCTATTTTGGGAATACAGATTATCTTATTAAATCTTGTTTCAATATAGTGAAGTGTCACTTACATGGAACTATTATATAAAAAATGAAGTTCCTCAAATCACATTTTGAAAGACAGTACTTTGTAGTGTATAGCTATTATCTCACATTTTCTACAGATGACATCGTGTATCATGTGATGCATGATTAAATACATCAAGACCTCCAACACACCTTCACTTGGAATCTGATTTGTAATCTGCTGCAAAAGAGAGTGGTATTTTGCTAACACCTGGAAATGAAGATATGTAATAAAAATTAAGTCAATAAAGGTCTAACAAAACTATTTTAGATTGTGTGTGTAAAGATGCCAGAAGGAGGGGCAATACAGATATGTGTACGTATGTTTATAATAAAAATTGAAAGGTGCCAAAGTATAAGTTTCTCCATCCATTACTTTCTTGGGAGCAAGGTTCCTGACTCTTCTATGAATTTATATGTTATTCCCAAGGCTGAGTACAATGATAGGCACACAGTGAGACTTCCATATATTCTCGCTAAATTAATAAGTGAATGTATGAACAAAACATTATGGGACATGGAGAAACTTTTGGCATGCTGGGGATAGTGGAAGTCAGTGGGTTGGTGGGAGAAGAGGTCAGGAGAGAGGTCTGTCAGTTTCTCCCCATTCTTTCTGCACCCCACTATGGCTTGCATTGGATATACCCTCAAAAGACAACTTGTGTTGAAAGCTTGGTTGCTGATGACGCTGTGGCTTGACAACTGGTGGTCAACTTGTAACATCCAGTTGAAATGAATCAGCATGGTTCCGGGTGTGGGAGGTCCACCTGAGGACTGTTGCCAGCAGCACGAGGCAGAAATGAAGAAGAAGAATTGAAGCCACTGGGAGCTGCGAGAGGCTGTTGGGAGCTGGTAGAAGCTGTTGGGAGCCTGTTGGAAGCTACTGACAAGCTGTAGAGAGCTGTTGGTTTTCCTGGAGGAGTTTGCTATGCTGGCTTTCCTGATGAACTTGGCTGCTCTCATCAGAGGAGGAGGCTGGGAACTTATTGTTCTTGAGAATGCCTACGGATCACTTTGTGGGGAGGCTTTGGTCCTCACTTTGAGCATTGTTTCCTGGCTCCGGAGGGGAAGAAGGTGCACAGCTCAGTTTCCTGAAGAAGCCTGTCACATTGGCTTTTCTGATGGGAACTCAGCTTTCCTCACCATTGGAGGAGTTCGGGACTTCACTGTTGCTGAGGATGGCTGTAGTTTTTCAGGGGAACTCTAGTTCTTACTTTGAGCGTCGTTTCCTGGCTCCAGGGCAGATCCCTCAGCCTGCTAGCACATTTGTGCTTCATCCTGGTGGCATAGACTTTCTAGCTTCCGCCACTGACCTTTGGGCCTTCCCAGCGCAGATCCGTGAAACAGGCCTTGAGACATTTTCATGGGCTCTAGGCCTCCAGCTGGACTCATGGGAGGCATTGTTATGGGCTCTAGGTCTTTATTTGGACTCATGTAGGACATTACCGTGGGATCCAGGCCCTCAGCTGGATTCTTTGGTCTTTAGTGTGTGGACAGATTTCCTGCACTCTCTTGTCTATGATTCTTTGGGTAACTCTTATAAATAATCTTATAAAATATGTGTCCTGTATTGTTCCCCTTGCAAAAGCCACAAACCACCACAGATGTCAGGCAATGAAGATGGAAAGGGAAACCAGACCAGATACGGGGAGATCCTGTTCTGCCTCTCAAAGGTTTGGGTTTTACCCTGTGGCCAAGAAGCTACTGCATAGCAGGTGTGGAGGATGATGGGAGACTCCAATATCACACCTCATATACGAAGGAACCATGGACAACCAATCTGGTTAAAGAAGGAACAGAAATTCAGACAGGCTACAAGGCTTTCCAAAGTTAAAGACAGAGGTGAGATAACTACACCAGCAGAATCCACCTATGGTCTGTGGGCTGACCACACCAGGACCAACTCCCAGTCCCACTCCAGACTTCCTGGCCCAGAATCTCTTAGGATGGGTTCTAGGAATTTGCATTTTTTGTGATTAAAAACACAGTCAATGGTATATTTTAAATGCATTACAGTGAAAGACACATTGCCTTCATCCTGCTGGGAATACTTCCCCATCTTTCAAACATGTATCCTTTTTGTTTTAGTACATGTTTGCAGTACACAGTGATTACAATTGTCGTGGGGAGTTGGTACATGTATACAACACATCTCAATTCTTTTCTTCCATTTTTTTTCCATCTCCTACCTCCCCTCTCCTTCCCTGCCCCTTCCAACTCTTGATCCTTTTCCCATTTGAAAAAGCTTTGAAATTTGAAGGAATTTGCATTTTTAAACAAGCTCTTCAGGGTGCTGGATAGTTGAAAACCACTGAACCTTACCAGACTGCTTTTAAAAATATATCGTTTATTAAAAAGATGAAGCCTGTGTGGCTACAGCTTCAAACAGCAATCGAGCCAGCGTCTGGGCAAGCCAGCGGGAGAAACATGCGGAACTTCCGGCGCGCCGCCCCCTCAGCGTCCGGTTGCCCTGGAGACGCGGCGTTGGCCCCGCCCACGGCTGGCGACCGGCGGCAGCGGCGGTCCAGGCGCGAAGACGGCGGCGGCTCGCAGGCGAGGCCCCGCAGAGCGCCCCTCTCTGGGGAACCCGACGAAGGAGACCTGAGGCCGCGCGTCCCCTGGGAAAAGCTGCATTTGAACCAAACCTTCTTTTCAGCCGCCGCAGCCGGGCTCCCAGGGCCTGTGGCGCCTCCAGCGTCGGTGCCCAGGTGCAGCGGCCGCCGCGTCTGCGCCCCCAGAACCCCGGGGAGACATCCGCCGTCGGGGTAAGGGCGGGATCGCTGGGGCGCGGTGTCCCCGGGGTCTCCAGCCGGCCGCGCCTCCGGAAGTTTCTCTCAGGGACCTCAGGGTGGGCGGCGGACGTAGGCCGGGCAGTGTCACCCCGTAGTCTCCACGCCCCGAGGGAAGTGCGGCCCGAGCCGCGATGTACCCGCGTCGCTCCTTCTTTTCACAGAGAAGATGCTGAAGACACGAGGAGAAGCCTCCCCTGGACCGTCTGACTTGTAACCGAAGCCTTCCGGGCTGGGGCGCCGCGGGGCCAGCATGGTGAACTCCATCAGCGAGCTGGAGTTTTCTAACGACCGAAGTAACGAGGAGATCTCCCAGGTCGCGCTCCTGCAGTTGTCGGACGACGCCGCGCTCAGACCAAGAAGTTCAGCGGGCGTCGCGGAAAGAACTGGCTACCCCGACCCCGTGTACGTGATGGCCGCGAACATTTTCCAGGGTATTCGAGTGGAAAAGTCGCCAGACAAAGTCATAATCAAGTACGGGAACGAACCTCTGCGGGCGTCGGCGCAGTCTGAGGATGAAACAGTCCGGCGTCTGTCCTACGAGCTGGCCTTCAGCGCCCTCAAATGTGAGTAGTCCCGGCCTTGGAGGTGAGCGCTGAAAGAAAGTAACGGGAGAGTCCGGGGCGCAGCCCCCGCGCCCGCACACCGCGCAGGCTGTTGTGCTCCTCCCCAAGCGCGCATCGCTGGGTAACGGCGGACCCCAGGGCATGCGGGGTGTTCAGTGAAGCTAGCAGTTTTTACCGCGAGTCCCCCGACTCCCCGTGCCTAGAAGTATTTTGTCCTCAGGTATTGCAGTCATCAAAATGTGCAAGAAACAATTTAATAAGTGGAGAACAGGAGCCCACGGAAATATCCAAGTATCATTTTGGTGTGTGAGTGTGTGTGTGAGTAGGGGAGAGTGAACCTAGGGCCATGGATCACACTGAGCTATGTCCTCAGCACAACCCCTTCCCGTTATTGAGGCTGGATCTCCTCACTGAGTCTTTCAGTTGGCTGGGCTGGACTCAAATTTGTGATCCTCTTGCCTCAGCCTCCTGGAGTAGTGAGATTACAGGTGTTTCCCTCTCCTCCTGTTATTTTGGTCTATGAGCTCTAACAAATAGAAAAACCATTAAGGGTAAGCGAGGAGAGGAACAGAGACAAAATAAAAAGAAAGGATGCAATATTTAAAAAATGAATATCAAAATTAAGCCAATCCAGGGATGATCATCCCATTCTTAACCAACAGCTTTCATTTGGGGAGCCAAACCTGAGCAGAATTTCCCCTCCTAATTTATCTTCAGAGCTTCAGACCCAGTGTTTCCAGTTCCCTCACCCGTGGTTAATCTGTCAGCTGCAGTGTGGCGCTGATTTCAGGAAGGGACCCGCTATGGTTACCATGAGGAGAGCTTCACAGGGCCTGAAGAAGTTGCTCTTCTCGGTAGTTTTGACTGTGAACTTTAGAGGTTTTTGTTGTTGTTGTTGTTTTGGTTTTTTTTAGACAGGCTTTTGCTGTGTAGTTCAGGCCGGCCTTGAACTCACTATGCAGCCCAGGCTGTCCTCAAACCCACGACAATCGATCGTCCTGTTTCCACTTCCCCAGTGCTGGGATTGCAGGCGTGCACCACCACACCCGGCCATTATTTTTAGGAGTCTGTGGACGTGCTGCTGCTCCACTCTGCCTTCTGGAATTTGTCATCACAGAGAAAAATTTGATGTTTAAAGAAATTTCCTATTGTCCTCTCTGTGTTTTCTTCTGTTGATGTTTTACTTTTTAAGTCTGTCTTATCCGTTTTCCTCCTCCAGTTTTATCTTTCAGATTCTGTTTCATTTCTTTCTGCCTTTACCACCAACCAGTGTTGCCTTTTACACCGTCACACTGCAGAGGCAAAATGCAGCCGGGCAGCTATGTCGGTTAATTGGTAGTTAATGTTAATGCTAGAATTCTATAATGGGCAGTTTTCCTAATAGAATATTGAATTTTATCTTTAGAAATCAATAATAAGGCCAGTGTGGTGACAGATCCTTGTAATCCCAGCTCCTCAGGTAGCTCAGGCAGGAGGATTGTGAATTCAGGGCCAACACTGGCAACTTAGTGAGACCCTATCTCAAAAATTTTTTAAGAGGCTGAGATGTGGCTAGTGCCAGAGTGCTCTCCTAGGATTCACAAGGACCTGAGTTCAAGTCCCAATGCTGGGGGAAAAAAGGAAGAAAAGGAGGAGGGGAAGAAGGGAGGGAGAGAGGGAAGAGGGAAGAAAGAAAAACAATAATAAAGGCCTGAAGTACTTCATATAAAACTAACTGGATGGTTGTGTTATAGAGCTGTTTTGAGTAGATTATCTTTTTCTTCCTCTCAATCCTGTTTTCTGTTTTATGAAAGGGTCTTGTGACTATTTGATCTTTCTTAATGAGTCAGAAAATCCTGTTCAGGTAAACATTTATCAAAGTTCTTTACAAATCTGCCTTTCCTTGCCACATCCTTTTTATTAATTCAAACTTGTAATGTTGGTTGTTTACTTGTTTAAAATATTCGTATACGAATGCTATCCTGCTTTAAATTG
This sequence comes from Chinchilla lanigera, assembly GCF_000276665.1. Lineage (NCBI taxonomy): Eukaryota > Metazoa > Chordata > Mammalia > Rodentia > Chinchillidae > Chinchilla > Chinchilla lanigera. Next base: position 6,827,801 of record NW_004955443.1, on the reverse strand, counting down.
TCACCTCAGTAACTTCTGAATATTCAGAAAGAATAAAATCAGAATGCTGGGGGCTGCTGGCATCAAGCAGTGGTAGAGCGCATACTCAGCACTTGCCAGGCCTTGCGTTCCATCCCTGTGGCACCGCAGAGTAAAAATAAAAATAATCAGAATCTCAAGGTAGTGAGTTTTCCAACATAATTAAGAGTCTGATCTTTTACTTTTAAAATTTTGGCAGCTTTTGTGTTATTTCACTTGTATCTTCTGTAGTGTTCTGGCAATCCTTTCACTTGTGAGATTTTGTAAATCAGGGAATGATAGTTTAGAAAAGAAAATTCCACATTTCCTCCATGAAGCCTTATAGAGTGGTGGAAAATGATTGTACAAATTGAAGAGTGCTTGGGTAATGGTCCCTTTTGTTTGTTAGTTTGTGAATAGGAAGTTAGAGCACACTATCATATTTTTTTTAAGAAAGTAGGACAGAGAAAAATGACAAAATTTCTTGACTATACAAAACCTGAGTGTGTCCCTTTGGTTCTGCTTTATACTTTTCAGCTTCATTGTTTGTTTATTGATGTCTGTTGTGCATAAACTCTCTCAAGCAGGGTTTACATATATCTGATTAACCTTTTAAAGGTTAGAAGGCTAAATACAATATTTTTTAAAGTGAAGATTGCCACTAGTCCTGCCTTACTAAATAATCCCAAGATCAGTTTTCTGCTAAACAAGATTACTAGTGAAGAAACACTTATTCCCGTGAAGTTTGACTTTTGTCAAAGTAGTAGAGTACTATGAAGCTAGTTTATTTTTCAAAGAATCTATGTATCTTTCAAGGAATACTAAATATTTAAAGAAAGAGAAAAACTGGCAAAAATGGGTTCTTGAGAAAGGATTGAACAAATAAAACTAAATGAAGATGTCCCTGAAGTTGCTGATGTTTTTTTTGACTTAATTCTGTCTCCAGCTTCCCTAGCTGTATATAGTAGTTGGCAAATTTTCAGTCCCAGAACTCTGTCGTTAACCTGGTCCTTTTGGAGCCATATAACCTGTCAGTAAAAAAAACCTAGTGAATGCTTAACATTTACTGGTTATTTGGTTCTAGCTCTTGGGAATTAGTAATTTCAGTCAAGGAATCTGATGCTCACCTCCAGATTCAGCAATTCCCTGAAAGGACCCACAGAAGACATTGGACTCATGGAACTTTATACAGTGCTTCATTGTCCTGCTGAAGATGTGTGACAGCAGGAATGCAGTTTCACCAACCAAGAAATCTCACCCTGTTTACTGTCTAGGCAGAGTGCCCATGTGCTACTGTGTAGCCCAAGGCCCCAGGTAAACAAAGACATCTCATCAGGCAAGACATTTCAAAGGCTTACAGTTATCTCCTAGGAGGTGGTCAAGGGCTAAACCTTTCCTTAGAATATGCAGTTTGGTCACCCCGGCCTGCTGAGTTAATTATTGACCATATGATGATTCATTAGGGAGATGATCCTGATCAATAACTTCCTGTGTGCTGGTTGTCACAGAAGAGGTTAAAACAATTCGCTGTGTGACAATAGTAGTCCTTTACATTTGTGTAGCTCTTTATAATCCACAGAGTACTTTATTACATTTGAATGCCAGTCCTCTGAGGTGGAATATTCTTATTTTGTAGATGAAAAATATTGGGAGAAGCTCAAGAGGACATTAAATGGTATACCTAAAGAAGCCAGTGATGATGCTAAAGAAAAAAAAGTATTGGCCGGGCGTGGTGGCACACGCCTGTAATCCCAGCACTTAGGAGGCTGAGGTAGGAGGATCATTGCTCGAGAGTTCAAGACTAGCCTGGGCTACAAAATGAGCTCAAGGCCAGCCTGAACTGCATAGTGAAACCCTGTCTCAAAAAAAAAGTGTGATCTGGCTGAGAGGAGGCAGAGTAAAAACTTCCATCCCTAATTCTAGTTTTCATTTTTTATAATCCAACATTCTTTTATTTTCACTGCATAATGATTGATGGCTTCTTTTCCCTATTATGTCCTTTTTATTTACTTATTTTTTTGAGACAGGTCTCAGTATACAGTTCAGGTTGGCCTCAAACTCACAGCAATCCTCTTGCTCAGTCTCCCTGAGTGCTGGAATTACAGATGTGTGCCGCTGCTCCCGGCACCTATTGTATCCTTCTATCACATATTCTTTAAAAGTGTTAGTGGCCAGTCTTGTGAATTATACCAAGAAGACTTAAATAATTTTTCCAGGTTTCCCTCCACATCCTCGCATTAAACATTGTGTATCTATTTATAATTATAGGCAGGCCTTCGCATTTGTGAAGTGAAGGCTGTAGAAGTCTTTTGTATGAAAATACTCTAAATAAAAATGGGGAGAAAGAGCTTAGGGGAGAGTGAAGAGAAGAGACATCTTCCATCTTCTGAAATGGGAACAACGACCAGATGAACTGTGAATGTCAGGGGGCCAGCTAGCAACATTCCTCCTTTACCTCTGAGTTTGGAACCAGTTGAGAGCGATACAAGAAATGGGGGTCGTGGGTTTAGATCTCCAGTCAGGTGGACTTACAGATCCTTTACTCCTGAACTAGAGGTTCCCCCTAACCCAGGGTGAGGCTGGGTTTCTCAGACCTCTCCACCCCTGGAGAGCCTTCATGTTTCCTACACACAAGCTGGCAGGGAGAAGGGGAGCAGGACAGATGCCCGGTTTCTTCTTCCAATTTCACTCATCAAATAAGCCTGATTTTGCTTTTGGAGGAAGTGACGAGCAGAGGGTGGGAAGAGTCCACAGGGAATTCAGTGGAGGCAAACCAAAGAATTCTCTGTAGCTTTTATTCGTGGAAGGAGGGGGACAACTGGAATTAGTAGACTGAATTCTAGAATAGGCAAGGTTTGCAACTGAGGCATTAGAAGTATGTCTCACTTGGCCACTTGGATTTGTTTTGGATTGCTCAAAAGAAAGGGGAACTTGGGGAGGCGATAAAGAAGGATAAAATGGAAAGAAAACTGTGTAAATAAGGAGGGGAAGAGGGGCTGAAGGGAGGGGAGGGGCTGGGGAAGAGAAAGGAGGATTCCAGATATAGCATGTATAGGCACAAATTCCTTATGATGAATGTGATCATTATGTATATCTAAATTGTACCAATCAATTTAATAAGAACTTTTAAAAGACTAACATGAGGAAAGACAGCATAATGTGGGGAAGAGAATCCACTCAGGTGCCACTGTCTGGGGTTAAGTCCCTGATCTGTCACTTACTGTGTGAATGGGAACATGTTATTTAAATATTCTGCACCTCATTTCCTACAAAACAGGGTCAGTGCTAGGACCCAACTCATAGGACTGTTGTAGAGAGTAAATAAATATATCAAAAGCCTTTAGAAGAATATGTACAACATAAAATTGCCGTTTGTAGTTACTATTAACATTGATATTGCTATGTGAGAATGTTATGTAAATCACTAATATACAAAGATAATGCATTCTTTACAGTATCACATACACTAGTTTTGGCAAGAGCCCTAGAACACAAATGTAGTGTTGGCAAAAATGCTAACACTACATGTTAGCAAGTATGTTCTGCTTTCTGGTCCTCCATTCTGCCTCTGCTCTGCTGTAGGAATCTAGCACCCCGGTGCCCACAGCTCCACAGCCGCTGCAGTCTGCCACGGTGGAAACCCTTCATACTTCTGCGGCTGCATCTTCTGGGATTTGCGCTGGGAAACAATGAAGTTGATTGGAATTGGTTTGCAAGTTCGAAGGATGTGAAACTCTGGAGTTCATTCCACTATGAATGAAATGAGAATGTTACCTTGTATAAATATAGACAATGATTCTTAAAAGATTTCCTATGAAAATTGAAGCCTGTGTTCCCAGATTAATCTTCCTTCTGGGTTTCCCATCTCTCAAAGATTAAAATTCCATGTGTGCATTCCTTGTAATAGGTTTTCTTTTTTCTTTTTTTTTTTTTTTGTTTTTGTCTTTTTGAGAGAGGGTCTCACTGTACAATTCAGGCTGGCCTTGAGCTCACCTTGTAGCTCATGCTGGTCTTGAACTCACAGCAATCCTCCTCCTCAGCCTCACAAGTGCTGGGATTACAGGCGTTCGCCACCATGCCCAGCCCTATAATAGGTTTTCTATAAACATTGAATGAATGTAAGACAGACCTTGCTTTCTGTTTAACTGATTGAAACATCTGCTCTGTGGTACACATTTAAGAACTTGTGTCAAAAGAGAACACTTACAACCCTGTGGAGGTTTTCAAATATACCCACTTGTTTCCACCTAGTACTTACGATTAGTCATTTATTCTCCCTCACTGGACTGCGGTTCCTACTCAGATCTTTATGTGGCAACTCCTTATCATTCGAATCTTAGATTAAATGTCATCTCAGTGTCTTCACTAATGAGTTCTACTAAATATTTAAGCTAGAAATAATGCCATTCTATCACAAACTGTTGGAGAGGACTGAGGAAGAGGGAACACTGCCCACTTGCTCTGTAAGGCCAGCCTAGCTCAGCTATCAACATTGACAAGGATGCTATGAGAAAAAGTACAGACCAGTATCCCTCACAAACATAGAACAAAATTCCTAAAAATGTCTTAGCAATATAATCCAGCACTACTTAAAGTGGATAAGAGAAGAACGTTACATTATTAATTAGGTCCTCTTCAGTGTTTTTGTTTTATTTATTTATTTATTTTTTGGTTTTTCTCCGGTACCGGGAACCGAACTCACGACCTTGTGCTTGCCAGGCAGGCGCTTTGCCGCTGAGCTAAATCCCCAGCCCCCTCTTCAGTGTTTTTGAAAGGCCGTAAGTTAAAGACCAGAATTCCTTTATTCTTTGATTATTCATATTCTTTGACTGGGATTCTATGTGGAATCACATGGCCCAGTATTCATAAAGATTACAAAAGATTTCATCGTACCATTTTGATTTGTCTTTATCAAAACCAAGAATTGAGGCATGTTTTAGATAGGAAAATATTTAATGACTTTTTTTTTTGGTCTTTTTAAGACATGGTTTCACTATACAGTTCAGGCTGGCCTTGAACTCACTTTGTAGCCCAGGCTGACCTTGAATTCACAGCGATACTCCTGCCTCAGCCTCCTGAGTGCGAGGATTACAGGGGTGCACCACCACATCCGCCCTTAATGACATTATTAAAAGTGTACCTGGATTCCAAAGTTTTCATTTTCAGCTTTGGTATTTTTAGTGACAGGCTTTTCTTTTGTCTTGCAGATCAAGATATTTTGGAAACTATATTAATAGATAGCTATGTGTTCCCAAGCACCACAATAGTAAGTAGACAACTTTCGAAATTAGCTTGTCTCATGATTATTTTTTAAGAAAGAATTCAACAGCTTTCAGATTTATTTATTTTTTTTTTCTTTTTTTGCCTTTTTGAGACAGGGTCTCGCTATGCAGTTCAGGCTGGCCTTGAGCTCACTTTGTAGCCCAGGCTGGTCTGGACTCACAACTATATCCCTGCCTCAGCCTCCCAAGTGCTGGGATTACAGGCGTGCACCACCACGCCCGGCCCCATATTTAAATAGTAACTAATTTTCTTCCTGTTGATACCTCTTCAAAATACAGACTGTTTCCTACTTTGATTACTTTTTATACCAACCTTTGTCCTTTCATTTTGATGACTGTATCAAAAATTTTCTTTTTTGAAAGGCTTATTTTTTTTGCTGGATTTTCCCTGTATTTAGAAGACCTTTCCTAATGTCAAATTAATCAGACTGTAAAACTTGTCATATTCCTGCTGGGCATGAAAACTAATGGGATCTAAAATATTACTATTAGATATTGTTTATATACTTTTTTTATGTCGTTTCCCTTTGGTAGCCAGATCATTTGAGCAGCCTTATTATTGTGATGCTGTATGATTTCCAAGATAGAAAATTTCAAACTCGTGTCCTTTCTGGTAATGAAGAGTCCATATCAGAAGTTCAAGAAGTAGAGGACCTTCTTCACAGGTAACATAAAAGTGAAAATGAGTTTTTATGTGAAATAAATACCAGTGTTGTCATTGGCAAAACTGTATACAATATAATATGTAGATAAGTGTTAAAAATTTATGGAGAAAAAGCATAAAGTTCATAAGTTTGAGTTCTTTTACAGTCTTGAACAGATATAATATTCTATTCAAAATCAAATTGACAGCCAGGTGTGGTGGTGCAGGCCTGTAATTCTAGCACTTGGGAGGCTAAAGGCCAGCCTGGGCTGTATAGCAAGTTTAAGGCCAGTGTGAACTACATAGCGAGACCTTATGTTAACCCCCACCCTGCCAACCCCCAAATAAAATCAAATCGCTTTGAAAGCTTGAATTGCAAGACTGAATGTGTAAGCATGTGGGCAATCATTAAAAATCCCTCATAATTTTTAGCACACACATAAATTAGGCTTCACTACAAACAGCTATCATTTGTTTCTTAAGCTTTATTTGCAGCTTTAAAAAATTTAACATATCAAATGAGAAACTCCAACAACAGATAAGAACTCACTATTTTGCCAAATTGAAAAAAATTCTATTTAGTTTAGAATAAGGTGGCATGTTTTAAATTTGTCCTATATCAACAGAAGCCTGCTGATAGGATAAAAAGTACCTTCCTTAAAGTCTAGCTAGGAGGACTAATTCAACTAATGCATGTAAAACGTTCAGCTTAGAGTCAGACCCATAAACAGTAAATCATAAGTGAAAATGGTCAGTAAGTCATGAGCGTATTGTTTGCTGTGGTTTGCTGTGTTCCCAGAATTTATGTGGTGGAAACTTGATTGTCATTGTGATGGTATTGGAAGGCGGGGCCTAATGGGAAGTGTTTAGGTCATGAGGGCTTCACCCTTCTGAATGACTGACACCATCATTAAAAGGGCTTCCAGGAACTGGTGTGTGGCTTAGCACCTGCCTAGCATGTGTGAGGCCCTGGGTTCAATCCCCAGCATTAAAAAAATGGGGGTGGTGCTCTCCTGAGTGCTTGCCCTTCTGCCTTCCACCATGTCATGACTCAGCAAGATGTCAGTGGCTTGATCTTGGTCTTCCAGAACTGTGAGAAAATAAGTTTTTCTTCTTTATAAGTTACTCAGTTTCTGAAAACCTGTCATAGCAACACAAACAGACTAACACACTGTTGGTTATAGCTTTTGTTATTACACTGTTGAACTTTAATAGAACTCCCCCCCACAGCAACAATGACAAGGTTACAGGAAAATTTTTATTTACTGAATAGTCTGACATAGTCATACGCAGGATGTCTGGTTTTATATTTTTATGGGAAATTCAACCCATTCTATTTTAATTATTGAAAGCTTGGAACCCAGATGGTAGCGTAATACTAACAGCTTTATTAAACACTTAGTATGTCTCAATTACTCTTTTAAGAAGCTGTTTATGTAAGAACCTTATGAACTGGTTACTGTTATCAACCTGTAACAGTATTTTGCACTGGGGAAACTGAGCAGCAGGCAGGTTAAGGGAACCTGCCCAAAGCCACAGAGCTAGAAGAGGGAGTAACCCGAAATCAAGCTCAGGCACTCTGATGCCAGAGTCCACGCTTTAACCATGTATATACCCCCACTCTTTTCACTTAGAAACCCGAGGCTGGGCTGAGGGACTCTGGTAGGTTAAAGATATGACTCAGTCATGGCTCCTGTCAATCGTAGCCGCTGTGGGATGGAGAAGAACAAAAGCAACCCGATCTGTGTACTTTCTGTGTCAGATGAGTAGGGATCCAGCCGCTGCATACTGTTTGGATTTGGGAGAACCGCCTCACTGCCCGGACCGTATTGGACAACCTGCTTCCCAAGATGGCCCTACAGGATGGATGCAGAAAACTGAGGGAGCAGTGTGCTGTGGGGCAGGCTTGGGTTTCAGCCTTCCTGGGCGTCTCTTGGGTTTCGCTTTACATGGCCAGCACTTAGGCTCTAACTTAGTCTGAGAGGGGCCGATGAGAGCTGAGCTGAGGCTGAGTGCCAGGAAAGCCACAGGGCTCTAACAAAGTGAGAAAGACCAGACTGGTTGCATCCGCAGTAGACTTGAGCTCAGGACGCTAACAAGGTAGGCAGGAAAAGGACAAGCCGAGTGCCTGGCTTAGGAGTACTGAGGAGCAGGAGATACCACAGTTTACTCCTGATACCCCAGAGTTTTCCCTTTTCCCTTAATAAACGCCTTGCTCCTGGTCTGAACACAGATCTGGTTATACTGTTGTCAGTGCAATACTTCTAAATCTACAGAGGTTAATATAATCTAAATCTTACTCCCAAACTAATCAATAACGTTATACTTAATTCACTATGAAACTCAGTTCATAATATGGTACTGGAGAAATGCCAGTAGTTAGTGACTGAATTTCAGAAAACAGTAGAACAAAGATAAAGCCATAGTATTTTATTTTATTTTGGTCCTGGGAATCAAATTCAGGGCCTCGCGCTCACCAGGCAGGCCCTGTGCCGCTGAAGCCATCGCACTTTAATCCAGAGTTTTAGCTTTCAGGTAACAGAGGCTACATTCATTTAGCTTGAGCCAAAATGGAAAATGTTCTTAGAGAGATACTGAGATATCTAACATAATTAAGGGCTCAGGAAAAGAATAAAATCAAGAACTAGAGATGTTAGGACTTTATTTTTTCTCTGTCTTTTTAATCTCTGCTTTTCTCCTAGTATCTGCCTCTGTACATCTTTTTCTCTGCACACCTGCCTTCTCTGCTTCTCTGGCCAATGTGGGAAACCACCCCCCAAGTACCTGAGCTGATTGCTTACAGCCATGCACTAGTTTCCTTACTTAGACTGACTTCTTACCTCCACATCCCAATTCTACATCCCCGAAGAGTGATTTTGACTGGCTTCATGTAGGCCAGGGCACCTTCTTTTACCGGTCCCGCAAAGCCACTGTGAACAGGACAGCTGGGAGCCACCCCTGTGGATTTTCCAGGGATGGAGAGTGGGCACTGTTGTTCCTGGGGACAGAGCACTGGAAGCTCAGAGTACCTTCGTGTGTATCACCCCGGAGGATGAAGTCTAAGTTTAAGAGCCTTGGAAGAAGTAGTCGAACTGTTTCCTCTTCATGAATATCATTGACCTTCCCAGGGATTCTCTCCTTTTATCACACTTCTGCCCCAACTTGGATCTTTTGCTTTATTTATTCATGGCTCTAGTGATCAAGTCAGAGTGACACTGCTGGGCCTGCCTGGCAAGTGCAAGGTCCTCAATTCGATTCCTGGTACCAAAAAGAAAAAAAAAGATGGCACTAGTATCATTTTTGACATAGGCAAGATCTTCAAGAACTCATTCCTTGTATCAGTCCAGCTACCTGTTCAGTAGCATGTGGCTAGGTTAATAAAAGACCATTGTCTCTTCCTTTCCAATCCCTGTGCTTTCCCACCAGCCTGGGAGTCTGCTGCTGCCAAATAATTTGTTAAACTTTTATAGGCAAAGAACAAATAGAGACGCAGCCAGGGCGGGTGGTGCGGAGGACTGAGGGAGTCCATCCTCCCAGACCATCCTGAAACTTTTCAGCTGAAGTCTTCCGTGTTCCAGTTGAGGCACCACCGTGTGCTCAGACAGATCTTTGTCGCATTTCCTCCCCTGCACTGCGCCCGGCTGTAGCTCATGCCTGGAGTCCTGTAACTTTAGTTCGAGGCATGTGCTAATCTGTCCATTTCTTTCCCTTCCACACTGCCGTCCAACTCCACCTGAATCTGCCAGTTGTACTGCAGTGATAGCGTCCTCATTGGTTATATTGCCTGTACCTTGCTTCCCACAGTAACACCTCATGGCAGCAGGAGTGGTATTTTAAATGTGTAATTATTTGGCCATGATAGGGCATCCTGGGTCAGACTTGTTCTCTTACCATAAGCAATTAGAAAACTGGATAGACACATCAGGTGGAGGTTTTAGATGTTAAGCAAGAAACAGCATAGAAATTTGATCTCTGGAAGGACAGAAATGAAGGTGGTGAGCTCTGGAATTGTCTTGGCTTTATGCCTAGAGGTGCTTTCCACGCTGCAGTGCAGGAAGTGGAAAATGGCAATCGAGCCATGTTAAGAAACAGAGATCAGAGTTTCAGAAAGCTGAAATGCCGGGTTGTTATTTGCTTCCTTCTCCTATTAGGCGGTAAGGTAATTTGCATTGAATGATTTATGAATGTTAGATCAATCGTGCAGATAAATCACATCTGCTAGACATTTTGTTTTTCTTATCTTTCTCAATTCTCACGTTGTCCGCAATGACCCAGAATTTCTCAGCCAAAATGCCACTTAAAAACTTGTTGGGATTTTTTGTTTTGTTTTGTTTTTTGTTTTTGTTTGTTTTAAATCTTGGACGTTTTCTTCAGCTCTTCTTTGGAAACTTTGCCAGTTCCACTTACCTAGTGAAGAGTCTGAAACAGTTGTCCATATGGTGTCTGATTTTACATTTCCTGAGCAGAGGATTTCCTTTGACATTAATACTCAATGTATGTTCAAAGAGAAACATTTCTGATGTATTAGGTGTTAATAATGGTCCTGTTAAGTAAACATTTCTGAAAACTCTAAAGCCAAAAAGGACTAAAACCCATTTCATTAAAAAATAACCGAAGGGAGGTGGGTACAGTGTTGCATACCTATAATCCCAGCACTCTGAGAGGCTGAGGCAGGAGGATCACTAGTTCAAGGACAGCCTGGGCAACTTAGTGATTCAGATAGGACCCTGTCTCAATAAATAAATAAATACATATATACATACATACAAATAAACAAGGGCTAGGGATGTAGCTCTGTGTGAAGGCTCTGGGTTCAATCCTCAGTAGTGCAGTAAACAAGCAGAGAGAGGGCTGAGGGATATCGTTCCAGGGTAGAACTGTTGCCTAGCAGGTGTGAGGACTTGGGTTTATGCCCTGGCCCCACACACAGAAATAAAATAATAAATAAATGAGGGGAAGCGCTATATTAGGATTCTTTTTTTTTTTTTTTTTTTTTTGCAATTGATAGATTAAGCAAAAGAGAGAATTTCTTGTGCAGCAATGTAGCTATCTGTCCATCAGAACTCTTGTCAGCTGTAATGGTTGCTACAGAGTTTCCCTATGATGGGAGACTTGGCTACCGGCAACTTAGATTTCACAGTACTTAGCATTGAAACACTGCTTTGTCTTATTCTACATCAAAAACATTGCTGCTCCGTGTGTGCCCTCGGCCCATCAGCGGTGGCCAGAGACACGGTTAGGGACACCCTCTAAGAAAATGGTTTGAATGGGGGGGCATTTTTCAAAAGAGGGAAATTTTTTTTTTATTAGTACATGTTTGCAGTACATGAAGCTTACATTCATCGCGGGGAGTAGTCAGAGGTTCGTAATCAGCTTGATTCTTTGTGGTCAATCCCCTCCCCCTTGCCTCCTTCCCTCCTCCGCTAAAGCCCCTTTCCCCATTCTCCTTCGTGTTAATATTAGGACTCTCATCTCATGTGTATGATATATAATGTTACATTCCTTTAGGTCAGTGGCGGTGAACCTATGACGTGCATATTTGTTTCTCTATTTCTGTACTCTTAAGTGACCTTCTAATTCCTGCAGAAAATATCCTGACATCCTGTGCGTGGTGTATAAATTTATTTTGATCTGAGCTCTGGGTCTCTTACCACCCTCTGCCTAGAAAACACGCTTTGCTGTTTAACGCCTCGGATGTCTCTGGTGTTCCAACCTCCGACGTCTCTTCTCATGGTGTCTGGAAAGCTCCTGCTGTCTCTGTGTCTGCTCTTCTCTTTTGACCTGGAAAATTCTTGCTCCTCCTTCAGTAGTAAGCTGAACACTCTCCCCTTTGAAGTCCCCTTGGGCTGATTCTGATGCACCTCTTCCAGGCTTCCCCTCTCTTCGCTATCTGTATGGCTGTAGCATTCATCATACTATGCTGTCATTATCTGTTGTCATTATTTGTCCCACCAAATTAGAAATTATTTAAGGGTAAAAATTCTCCTTTAATCTTTACAGTTCCAGGTCTGATCAAATACTTAATTAGTAGGAAAAGAGTGAACATATTAATCATAATATTTTCTTCACTAACCTGGCCAGGCACAGTGAAAAATAGAAAAAAGGAATCAGAATTATTTTGATTTCTATTTTCAGATATGACAATATTTTGTTTATGACTTCAAAAAGTAAAATGGAATTATAGACAAATTTATTAAAATTCATCAAAAATGGATATTCTGTCTCTAGTTTTAAGACAAAATTGGCTGCAGCATTGGCAAGATGTCGAATCAAACATGACGCTCTTTCCATTTATCACATTCTGCCGGAAACGGTGAGGAAACAGGAGCTGAGAGCCTCCACCCTGCCGCTTTACGCTTGGATAAATACTTGTAAGATAAGGTGAGAGTTTAATCAGATTTTTTACTCATATTCCACATTTCAAGTCTTCTTCTTTTAAAATGATGTGATAAGAAAGGTTATCTTTTTTTTAGGCAGAGATTTGCTGTGTAGTTCCAACTGGCCTTAAACTCGCTATGTAGCCCAGATTGGCCTACAATTCACAGTGATCCTCCTGCCTCAGCCTCCTCAGTGCTGAGATCACCAGCACACCTGGCTAGAAATACTACTTTAAAGGTGGGGGGCACACCAGGGGAATAATTATAGAGTTACAATTTAATTCCAGATCTTATCACCAAATTACCAAAGGTAATTACATAATGTGGCAACTTTTGTTTCTAATTATCCTTTAACTTCTTACTGGCTAAAATTATGAATCCCATTAGATGTAAGATATGCAGTAATATTTTGTTACAGGAAAAGGTGTTAATGTTGAATATGTTTTTAATGTATTAAATTTGTGATTATACCCTAATATTGTATATTTACAGCCCTGAAGAAGTTTATAGTAATTTGAAGAAAAAAGGCTATAATAAAGTCAAATCTGTATTGCATATTGATGATAAAGTCTTCGCTGTGGACCAACACTGCTATGATGTCTTGATTTTTCCATCTCATCTTAAAAAAGATCTTATAAGTATAGATCTTTTCAAAGATTATAAACTTATTTTTCAGGTAAACTCTATTTATTTTCATTGTGATTTTCAGCAATCCCGCTTCTTCGAAGAATTCTTCTAAACAGTGTTTACATTTTAATCGATTATTGGAGAGGTTTGTAAGGCCTGATTGGCACCACGAGTAAAGTGGATACCTCTTCAATCAGTGCTCCTTTTATATCTTGGCATCTTAGTTTTGTGAAGCTGTAAAGAACATATTCTGCTCTCCAGAGTCCTAGGAGAGGCTGCTGGCACCTGAAAGCCTGTTTTATTTTTCCCTAGGGGAGGATTAAAGGCAGCTGCAGTGAGACCTTTGCTTTCTTTCACTTCCGGTTAAGACACCGTGCCACCTTGCATATGAAAAGGCAGTGCTTCATACTTCTCATACTCACTTTCTTATAGTCTTGCAGCTTTGGTTTGTAGGAGGTGGATAACGGCTATCAGTAGGAAGAGAATGAGAGGAATAATGTGGATTCAATAGAATGAAAATTAGATGGTCCAAATAATTAGGTTAAATTCATTTTTATATCCTTAGATTCTAGTTCTGGCCTGAGATGCACTAACGTTTTTTCCTTCCCCACACCTATGTTCTTTTTTTTTTTTTTTGGTACCAGGAATTGAACTCAGAATCTTATGCTTGCCAGGCAGGCACTGTGCCACTGAACTATATCCCCGGCCCACACCCATGTTCTTGAGTAGAATTTCTTACCTTATCAAGCCCTGAGATCAGCATCTTTTCTAATATCATAATATTAATCTCTTGGAGCTGGTGAATAGCAGTTTAGGTGACAGTGCAATGTGGAAGAAACCTGCATGAGCAGATGAATGGGGCTTTTTTTGTTCATTTCTTTGAATGGGTTTTCGTGAAGGGGTGGGGATGGGAGCTAACACAAGACATCACTACTCTGTTAATCATGTTAGTGACTTAGGCTGAGCAAAGTTAAGCCCTTCGTTATAAATATACTTAGCAGTCTTCTCAGTTAACTTTTATTTAGACATATGTTGAGATGTTTTAAACTGAAATGGGTTAAGTATCTCTTCAAGATCCTTACCAAATACTTTCTTTCACCTACAGCAAAATGAAGTCAATTTATGTTTCTAGTCAGGCCCTTTGAAATTTTAATCATACTGGTTTTTTTTGTAGGACAAATCTCGAAGTCTTGCTGTCCATTCTGTAAAGGCCTTATTAAATATGAATGATGATATCTTAATGGTCAATACAGGTTCATGGTACACAGTTGCCCATATGTCCATCTTAACAAATAATAATAACTCAAAAATATTTGTATGTGGAGTACAGTCACAAGCCAAGGATCCTGACTTGAAGAACCTTTTCACAAAAATGGGATGTAAAAGTAGGTACAAATAGATATTTGTTTGGTGATGATTGTTCTATAGGACTTAAGAAATTTTCAAAATGTTTGAATTTATAATATCTTGTTTGTTTTTTTGTTTTTGTTTTTCTTCTGGTACCAGGAATCAAACTCATGACCTTGCGCTTGCCAGGCAGGTGCTGTGCCACTGAGCTAAATCCCCAGCCCCAATTTATAATATCTTGTGATTTACAATCTCTATATGTGAAGTAAATTCTTAAAATCCTCACTGCATTATATCAGGTTGTTCTTTTTTGTTGTTGTTGTTTTTTTGAGAGAGAGTTTCACTGTGTAGTTCAGGCTGGCCTTGATTTTCTTTTTTTTTTTGGTACCAGGAATTGAACTCACAACCTTGTGCTTGCCAGGCAGGCGCTGTGCCGCTGAGCTAAATCCCCAGGCCCTAGGCTGGCCTTGAGTTCGCTATGTAGCCCAGGCTGGCCTTGAACTTGCAGTGATATTCTTGCCTCAGCTTCCCAAATGCTGGGATTATAGGCATGCACCACCAAGCTCAGCTATCTGGCTGTTCTTATTTAATGTTGGTTTAACAGCTGTAGGTTAATTAATATGTTGGTACTTTCAAGTTGTCTTTAGTATTTAGCTATGACACAATTTTTTGGTACTGGGAATCAAACTCAGGACCTTGCACTTGCCAGGCAGGTGCTTATGCCACTGAGCTATATCCCCAGCAGCTATGACACAATTTGAGGCTCAGACATTTGGTTGAAGTAAATGAGCATCGATTTAATAAATAAGAATACTTTCAGATAAGTACTTAATTGATAAAGATAATATTCAAGACTAGAAACCAAGTATTGTAGGCTTTCTGTTTTTGAAAATGAGTATCTGCTGGATTATGCAAGCTAAGGACCACATTTTACTATATATTCAGTGAGAGCCAAAGCAAAACTTTGGAGAGTCTTAGGGCCGAGGAGGCAAAAAGTTGAATTCAGGGCTTGAAGTAGAGGTAGCCTGATAAAGACTCAAGATTTCACTTGAAACATAGAAATAAACTCTGAGTAATGATTAGTTCCCCCAAAATTGGAGCCCAAATTGTAGTCACCCTAACTCCCAATTGGATTGAGATTATCTGGGACTGCTAGTGCCCTGTCTTACTGAGTCTGCTTTTTACCTGCAAGAAGCAAAAGGTAATTCTCTCTAAAAGCAAATAACATCATCCTCAGTTTCTAATTATCTTCTAAATTTTTCCAAACACAGTGTCAGTTAAAAAAAAAAAACACTGGACAAATAAGAAAAGATATGACTGAAATATTAAACTGATACCACCCTTAATCTTATCCAAAAGGCCAACAAGTAGTATATATGATTCACATAAAGACAAGACACTAAGTAGAGTCAGACCCACAGAGACTCTAAATTCTGGATGTATCTGATATGAACTTTAAAATAACTATGATTAATGTGCTGAGAGAACTAAATACCACACTTTCACATTTCAGTAGAGAACTGGAAACTATAATAAAAAAGAGCTAAAAAAAAAATTCTAGAACTGAAAAATACAGTATGTGAAATTAAGAAGTCAGTAGGACTGAGGTATAGCTTAGTAGTAGAGCTCTTACCTGGAATGTACAAGGCCATGGGTTTGATCTCCAGAAACAAATAAAAAGAAGGAAATGGATGGCTATAACATTAAATTAACAAAGCAAAAAGAAATAAGTAGACTGATGATCGGAAGAAAATGTCCAGACTAAAACGTGGGGAGATGGAAGAATGAATACCTTCAAAGAAGCCCCAAGACACACTCGAGGCTGAGTGATCCACATGTGTTATGACTTGAATCACAAGGACAGAGGAAAGAGTTTCTTTGGGAGTTAGAAGGAAGCGATATTTGAATTTCAGGCTGGGAATTACCCAATGCAGATAAATGACTCTGAGCCACAGATTCAAGAAGACTTGAGAACTCTAGTAAGAATAAATGTATGGGAAACATACTATGGGGTGAAAGTTTGCATCATTTCATATGTTAGAATATCATACGAAATATCATCCATTCATATGTTAGAATCGGATCCCCAAGGTGATAGTAAGAGGAGTAGGGTTTTGAGAGGTGACTCGGTGATAAGGGCAGAGCCCTTGTCAGTGAGGTTAGTGCCCTCATGAACAAAATCCCCACAGTTAACTAGCCCCGTCCACCGTGTGACACAGCAAGAAGGTGCCAGGTATGAAAAAGTGGGCCCTCGGACACTGAATTTGTAGTACCGTGACCTTAGCCTTGCCAGTCTCCAGACTCATGAGAAGCAAATTTCTGTTACTTACAAGCCACTCATGCTATGATATTTTGCTGTCTTCCATAGAGAAAGATAATATGGTAGCATATGGTAGCATAATCTTAGGCATATGGTAGCATAATTGCTGAAAACCTAAGACAAAAAATAATGGTAAACAGCCAGGGAGAAAAATGTATGCTACCTACAATTAAATGGTAATAAAACCAAAAAACCAACTTTTCAACAGAAATGATTGCTGCTAGAATTCTGTTTAACTGTATCTTCATAGTGCTGAAAGAAACTTCCAGGATAGATTTTTTTTTTTATATCCGGCTAAAATAAGCTTTGAAATAAAATGAAATAAAGATACAAAGGAAACATACTGCCTGGGTAAAAGGAATGTTATGTTGAAATGGGGGTGGCTGCAGAAAAGGAACAACGGAAAAGGAAAGTGCGTAGGTAAATCTAAGTGACGATGGTGTGTCTTATGGGCTTACATACTACTGTCTGTGGAATTACAAGTTTAATGTTGTATGTAATTAAAATAAATACAATAGTGGCATGGAATTTCAGAGAAAATGAAATGGAATTGCCGTGTTCTATGGTCCTGGCTTTTCTAGGAAGTAGTAAAAATAGTAAATGATATTAACTAAGTGGTGTGTGCTATAATTTCTAGGGTAACCAGTAAACAAATAATACAAGAATGTATCATTAATAGTTTAGAGGAGAGAGAATACAATTGGAATACCAATCAAAAAAGAAGGTAAAAGGGGCTGGGGATTTAGCTAAGTGGCACAGCGCCTGCCTGGCAAGCGTGAGGTGGTGAGTTTGATTCCTGGTACCAGAAAAAAAAAAAAGGTAAAGAAAAAAGAAAGGCAAGACAGACAAAAAGCAAAGAGGATGGTAGATTAAACCAAAGTACCTATATTTAAGTTTATATAACATTAAAATATTATATAGACACATTATAAAGTATATATTAAATACATTAAAATATATGGATTGAATACTTGAAATAGAGAAAAAGAATATCAATATTCTATTTTAAAAGATAAATTTTCTACTGTTTATACCCCTTAAATAAACGTACTGAAAATTTGAAAAGACCCAAAAAGATATGTAATGCATATATGGACAAAAAGAGTTATAAACAAAGAGATTCTAGTGAAGAAACATTCCTAGAACATAGGTATAGCTCAGTAGCAGAACATGTGCCTGGCATACACAAGGTTTAATCCCCAGGGCTTGAACAAAATCTTAGATGTTCATCAGGATATATAACAGTGCTAAAGATGTATGTATGTAACATCATAGTCTTAAAATATATAAAGTAACATTGTTTAGAATTAGCAAATAGGGGCTGGGGATTTAGCTCAGTGGCATAGCACCTGCCTGGCAAGCGCGACATCATGAGTTCGATTCCCGGTACCAGAAAAAAAAACTAAAAACCAAAAAAAAAAAAAAAAAAAAAAAAATAGATTCAGCAAATATTTTCTTACATAGCAAATGATAAGGAATACCTGAAAAAACTATTAGAACTAGCAAATCAGTATAACAAGGTTGCAGGATACAAAATAAATATATAAAAATCATCTGTATTTTTATACATTAGCAATGAATAATCTCAAAAGTTAAAAATTATAACATCAAAATTATAAAATTTTAGGAATAAATTTATTGAAAGAAGTGAAAGACTTGTATATTGAAAAGTGTAAAACATTATTTAAAGAAATTAGAGATGATACAAACAAATGACATTCTGGTTTTTTGTTTGTTTTGTTTTTTGTTTTGAGACAGGGTCTTATGCAGCTCAGGCTGGCCTTGAACTCACTCTGTAGCACAGGCCTGGAACTTGCAGCCATCCTGCCTCAGGCTCCCCACTCAGCCTCCTGAGTGCTGGGAATATAGGCATGTGCCACCACACCCGGCCATTCTGTGTTTATGGGTCAGAAAACTTCATATGGCAATACATCCCAGTTCGTTTTATAAATGATATCAAACTCTGAAAAGAACATTACAAAGACAAAAATTTTGAGGCAGGAGTAATGGTGCATGCTTATAATCCCAACACTTCGGAGGCTGAGGCAGGAAGATTGCTGCAAGTCCAAGGCCAGTCTGGGCTACATAGTGAGTTTATGACCACCCTGGACTCTACAGCCTATCTCAAAAAACAGAAACAAACAAAACAAAACAAAACAAAGAGAGAAAAGAAAAAATTAATCTGGGCCTATATCATACATGATCACAGTTATTAAAAAATCCATAAATAAAATATAAATAACTGTGTAAGTAGAAAAGTAATTTAGCAGTATGTTAGTGCATTATAAACAAGCTAAGTGTGTTTTAGGAATGCAAAGTTTGTCTGACTCTTAAAAATGAATTTGTACAATCACCAATCACATTAATAGAAGAATTATTACGATCATCTCAATAAGTGCAGTACAGGAATTTGAAAAAGCTTAACACTTATTCATGACATACACAGTTGATGTAGTGTTCAGAAGCTTTCTTTCTGGTGTAAAGAAGAAGCACTCCTGTCATCATTGTTACAATCAACATTGTGCTGCAGGTCATAAGGCAGTATGAAAAGGGAAAAATAAAACTGTCTAAGTAGGTAATCTGACATGTGTGTGGAAAATCCAAAATAATATACAACTAGAATTAATATGATTTTTGCAAGGTTACTAGGTACAAGGTCAGAATACAAAAATCTAGTTTTTCTATATACCAACAACAACTTGAAGTTTTAAAAACAGATTCCTTTTAAAATAGTATTCCATCTCATGCTATTAAACAGTTTTTGCAGGGCTGGGGATATGGCTCAGTGGCACAGATGCCTGCCTGGCAAGCACAAGGTCCTGAGTTCGATTCCCTGTAGAAAAAAAAGTTTTTGCATGTCAGAAGAAATCACCAACAGAGTGAAAAGAAGATCCACAGAGTGGGAAAAAATTTTAGCCAGCTGTTCCTCAGACAAAGGACTTCTATCTGGAATATATAAAAAACTGAAAAAAAATCAGGGCCCCAGATTCAAAGACCCAATCCAAAAATGGGCATCTGAGATGAATACATACTTCTCAGACGAAGAAATACAAATGGCAGATACATATATGAAAAACGTTTAACATCATTGGTCATTTGAGAAGTGCAAATTAAAAACAACACTGAGATTCCATCTCATCCCAGAAAGCATGGCTATCATCAAGAAATCAACTAATAACAAATGCTGGCGAAGTTGTGGGGAAAGATGAACCCTTCTCCAAAGTTGGTGGGAGTGTAGACTGATACAACCACTGTGGAAATCAGTGCAGAGATTCCTCAAAGAACTAGGATAGAGGTCCCATTTGACCCAGCTATTCTCCTTCTGGGTATTTTCCCAGAAGAATTAGAAACATCATACCACAGTGATATATGTGCACCCATCTTTATAGCAGCACAGTTTGTCATAGCTAAATCTTAGAAATAACCCAAAGGTGCATCAACCAAGGAATGGATAAAGAAGATTTTTTTTATACAATGGAATATTACTCAGCTATAAAGAAGGATAAACTTGAGGCTTTTATAGGTAAATGGATGCAAGTAGAGACTGTACTCATAAGTGTAATAAACCAGACTCACATATGTAAACATCATACTGTCCCCCTAGTAGAAAAAACTGAAAGAGTAAATAAGATCCAAAATATACAATAGATATTGTGAAATGGGAAGAAACTGCTCAAAAGGAAAGAATAACTGGGATGGGGGAAAGAAGGAAGGGAAAATAATATACACAAGATAGCTAAGATAATTATACTGCTAATTTCTATTCCTTAAAAACAATGGTTTCTTCTCAAATTGTTTAATTTTTTTCATGCCTGTATCTGGTAATCTGAGCAACTATTTTGAAGATAACAATGTGCAATATATTAACCATTGTTAATCTCCTACTATTGTGCTTTGAAATTCTGTACCATTGATTTTATTTTTTCTCTTCTAATAAAATAAAATAAAAAATTCTAACTAATAAAATAAAATAAAATAGTATCCCAAAATATAAAATATTCAAGAGCACTTCCAACAAAAGAGTGTACAACCTCCTTCCAAAACTGGAACATTATTGAAAGGAAGAAGCCCTGAGTAGATGGAAGAATAGACCATGTTCATGAATTGAAACACAGCCTGTCATAAACATGGCATTTCTCTCCAAGTTACTCTTAGAGGTTCAGTTCAATCCCAGTAAAAATTCTAGTAGTATTTTGGTGGAAATCAATTTTTTATGGTGGTACTCTCTGAAAACACTGAAAATGGAGAACAAAATTGGAAGACTTACTTCACTGAAAGGTTTTTTTTTCTTTTTTTAATTAAATTTTTTGAGACAAGGTCTACTGTGTAGCCCAGGATGGCCTTGAACTCAGGGCAATACTCCTGCCTCAGCCTCCTGAGTTCTGGGGTTACAGTTGTGCACCAACCATGCCCAGCCCTCACAGGAAGTTTAAAAAAACCTAAAACACCACAGTATTTAAGGCAGTGTGCAGGCAGGAAACAGACCAGAGAAACAGATGAGAGTCCAGAAAAGAACCAGAGGTAGTTACTTCATTTATGACTAAAGTGACACTGCAGAGAATTGAGGAAGTGATGAGCCTTTTGGTAAACTATGCTGGAAAAAAGTGAAATTGGCATTTCCTAATAATATGCTAATCTAAAATCCTTTTGAATTTATTACAGAGAAATAGGTTATGACCTGGAGGTAGGTTAAGATTTCTTAAATGATACATATAAAGTCCTAACTATAAAAGAAATGGTCAATAAATTGGGCTATAGGAAACCAAACTTCTGTGGATTAAGAGTGCAAAGACAAACCATAGAGAAGTACACAAATTGATGAAAAGTTTTTATCAACCATGTGAAAGAAACCTTATAATACAGCCGGGGAGACAGCTCAGTGGCACAGCACCTGCCTGGCAAGCACAAGGTCCTGAGTTCAATTCCCATTACGCAAAAAATGAAATAAAATAAACAAATTAAATTTTGGGCTGGGGATACAGCTCAGCGCACAGCACCTGCCTGGCAAGCGCGAGGTTGTGAGTTCGATTCCCGGCACCGGAACAAAAAAAAAAAAAATAGATGCACAAGGAATCTTACAAACAATAAAAAAGAGATACCTCAGTATGAAAATGTGCAAGAGACATGACCAGGTGTTTCACAAAAAGAAATTCAAATGCCAAACAAAATAATTTGTATACAAATGCCAAGTCCCATTAGCAATCAGAGAAGTGCAGTTAAAATCACAGTAACTCACTACCACACACGCATTGCATGATTAAAATCTAAAAGACTGGCAGAGTGTCTGGAATGGTTAGACACTCTGGGTGGCGCTTACATTTGTGTTATTATTCAGTATTATTCACTGAAGTTGAAATATACCTACATTATCACCCCACATTTCCTCCCCAGGATTGCTACCCCTTTCCCATCCTCCTAAACTAGTGTACATGCCATGTGACCAATAACTTGGTGACTATGGCGGCCAAGCACCATCCAATGGAGATCTTGAATACAAGAAGCATCATGTAGAACTTTACTAACTGTACACGTGACAAGTTTGAAGTGTGATTCTGTTCAAAAAGCATGTTAACAGATTTGAACATGAGGTGAATGAGTGTGGAATTTGTTCCACGTGTTTTGACCGTCAGACAGAAGCAACACCGTGTACCGATTTCATTGGAATTGTGTGATTGGGCCACTTCAGCCTCCAGCTTTTTAAGAAACATCCAAATGATGAAACTGAGGTCTGTATTATGATCTGGAGACCAAGGTTCAGAGTCCTCCATGGAAATCACCCAGTTCTCCTCGTGCAAAAAAAGCTCATCAATCAAGATCCAGCCTGAAGGTGACATCCACTATGTTTTTGACCTCGATGGAATTGTGCGAGTTGAGTTGGTACCCAGGAATACTACCGTTAACTCAGTATCATGGGGGCTTATTGGAACATTTAAGAAATGCATGAAGAAAGTAGCCTAAGAAATAGGCAAATGGTTTCATCCTTTATCATGACAACGCTCTAATCACACATTGTCTCTGGAACTGTAATTTCTGTCAAATAAAAACATTCTATGGTATGTCCTTAGCAGATGTGGCCCCGTGGGACTCTTGCTCTTCCCCAGAGTCAAAATGACCAGGGGAAGGTAAATGTTTTAAATTGATCCAAGACATCAAGACAACCACAAGAATCAGGCATACTGTGCCAGAGGAAGGGCTTGGACCTTGACAAGAGGGGCCTTCCTCACAGGACTTCGAGCAGAGGGGTGACTAGAGCACTGGGTTACTCTGGGCTTTGCAGAGATGAGCTAAGAGGTGACTGTACACGGGCCAGGTGTGGTACTGACTTCCACCAGGTGGTGTGGGGGTCGTACGTCTTGGCTGTGTGTTTATTAGATTGCACACGGGCCATGGGAGGGCGCAAACGTCGGGATCAGCGAAGGCTGTCGGTTTGTTCAGCTGGAAAGGTGAGGCTGCCCTTTCCTGCGGTGGGAAGACGACAGGAGGAGTTAGGTTTTGGTAGGTTAGGTGTACGATGCCTGTTTGGCACTAAGTGGCGTTGGCTGCCAGGCAGGTGGGTGTAGACAGAAATCAGTAGATATATGTCATAACCCTTGGAAAGAAATCCAAAGGCCAATACCTGGACATGGCAATACAAAGAGGGCAGGAAGTTGAATAAGAAGAACCCACAAGAAGAGTCAAGAAAAAGTGGGTGCAGCAACTGGGCCAGTGACCTCTTTCTGTCGCCTCTCAGCTGCAAACGCACCTCTCACGCTTTGTGATGCTCCCTTAGCGCTCTGCATCTCCCATTTCCCAAGGCCAGCTGCCCCGAGTTCCTCTCCTGTCAGAGCGCTGGAGAGGCCTTGCACGCCCCCTCCCTCCAGAGTCTGTCTCTCCGGGAGGTGGTGTCGGGTCCTGGCAGTGTTACCCAGAGCGTGTTTCTTGGGTAACTTGCCCTGTCCCCAGAGGGTTGGCCTTAAGACAGGGACACTGACAGTTGTAACCCGAGGGAGGCGGACCCTCTGAACCTGAATCACAGGGTCCTTGGAGGGAGGGAATAATGTCCACCAGTCTCTACCATGGATTCAGCACCTTCGACTGTGCCTTTTAAATGTTCCTGATAGCCATTTAATTTTCTCGGAATGATAGAATATAAAAGGGGGTGAAAATGGGACAGAGAAATAAAACCGAGCATTTACTATGTATGAGATACTGTGCTACACTTACAACTTTGTCTCAGTGTTGGCCACAGCTGTCTGTATAAGGAAACGGAGGCCTCCAGAGCTCACAGCTTTAGGACATTATCTAGGGCAGTAGATAGTCAGGGGTCAAACCTGAGTCTCTGTGCTCCCAAAGCCCAGTCTCGTACTACTCTAAATTGAACATGAAGCTCAAACTTCGAACTTTCTCTCAGGTAGAGGGGGCACTCCATTAAGAAAATTCCTGCACTGACTTTGGGATGTCATTAGAGAACAGTCAGTCCTCTTTTCTAACTACATTACAGTTTTTGTGAGGCTGAGGATTTTTAAATGAATCATACACAGATAGTCACCTGATAAATTCAGATTTTAAATTAATATTTTACACTAATTTTTTTTTTCTCCCAGATATTGAAATACTCCATGAGACATTTGTTAACATTGAATCAAAGGACCAGAGGTTGCAGAAAGTTAAAGTGATCCTGCTGCTGCCTCGTTGTTCAGGAGTGGGTGTTAGTAATCCAGTAGAATTTATTTTAAATGAGCATGAAGGTACTTATTTTAATTTCTAAATTATTATAAGCAATTGAGTATAGCCAGTCAGTTTTTGGAGAATAAATTTTATTCCCTCTTTTCTGTATTTGTCTCCTGATTGATTGTATTTATTCTTCTGTGCCTAAATGACTGATATGGCTACTTGGGTGACTATTTCATAGAGACTTGAAGAAAAATAATATTAAACATTTTCTGTGTTCTTTTGGAGAAACAGTAGAACTAATCATTACTTTTATTAATTTTAAGTCAATATTTTAATATTACCTATTTTGTTTTGATAGGTATTTTCCATGAAAATTGATTAGTAGGCAAAATAATTGAAAGATAATGTGATGAAAGTAAAGAGTCCTTCATAGAAATATATTAAAGGTATTTATTTACTCTTTAAAATTTAGATACAGATTTACTTAAAGATCTCTCAAAAGGAGGCACATCAGAAGATAAACTTCAAGTTCTTGTTCAACAGCAGTATGAGCAGATAACACATGCAATGAAATGTAAGTTTGTCATTAGTACACTCTTGTTAAAATTCAGTGTTAATCGTAGAAACATGAATACTTTATTATATCAGAGCAATGAAGTGAGAACCATAATCAAATTTTCAGAACATTCCTTTTTAGTACCTTCACATAACAAAATATTTTTATCAACTTAATCTAAGCCTTTAAAAATATATGTGTGATCATTTTAAACATAGGTTAGCTAGTGTAATTTAATTTTCTATATGCTGAGGTGACATGGTTATGCACATCTGTAATTATACATTGTCATCTTCCCTGTGTCTGCCGTCTTACTTGATGTAATTCTTCTGTTGTCATTTTGCCTACCCGTAAGAGCTCTTCCGCAGTCCAAGCTTTAATCCAGCTCTTACCTCTCAGCTCTGAATTGAGACCAGAAAGGTGTCATTACAGATAAAGCCTCGCTCTCTTGACTTGAGGTCTGAATAACAAGGCTCTTTAAGGATAACTTACATCACTGCTTCGGTCACTCCATTTAGATTTCAGTACTGTTTAGATTTTGAGTACCACTGCATTTCCACCAGTAGACAGAAATCTTGAAGTCTCTGAAGAATTAATCAACTTTCATTTCGTTTCGAGTATATTTATCAAGTGCCTACTCTGGGTTGGATCTTAAGCTGGGTGTTAGGCTGATGACCATGAATAAATCCTGACAAAGGCTCCGGGATGAGTCTGTGGATATAGATAATTCAATACATAAAGGTACACTTGAGGGAGAAATACAGCAAAATAGCACAAAGGAAGTCTGCCCTTCTGGTCGATGCTGTGATGCACCGTAATTTGAGTGTCATAGCATGTAGATGAGCTACTGAAATAAATTGGCTGGAAGATCTGGTCGGTAACATGTTCTATCAGTACATGTTTACAGTATGTAATGAATACATTCCCTCTGGGAGTTGGCACACACACATATCCTTTTTACTTCCTCTTCCTCAGCCCTTCCCCCAGATCCCCTTCCTATCTGCAAAAGGTCTCCCTCCCTGTTTCCTGTCCTCTGTCTTTTATTTTGCTCTTTTTTTTTTTTTTTAATTTTAAAGAATAAAAGAAGGATAACATAATAATAGGGGGGACTTAGCAAATTACAGACAAAATGGTAGGTTATTATCAATGGTTATCATTTTACATATTATTGTCTACAAAATAGTTTCTCAGGAAAACAAATAGACAAATAATAGTGAGTTACAGACAAAAGAGGTAGGAG
>NW_004955443.1:6739342-6800949 GCF_000276665.1 Chinchilla lanigera | reverse complement strand
TGGCTATAGAATACTGAGGAGGCAATTCTTACTAACATCTCAAGTGAGCTATCTGGGGTGAAAGCCATTCTTTGTAGCTTTTCCTCTTGCTCTTTAAATTATTTATACTTGGGGTTTCTCATATAAGAAAAAGCATGCAGTATTTAAGTTAAGTAACATTTTTTACTAGGGCATTTTAATTAAATTTTAATTGAATATTTAACACTTTAAAAAAGCCTTCAGAAAGAATTATGAAGAGCAGAAGGATTTAATGAGGTAAGCTCTTTCGTGATGCCAGCAAACATACTTGGCAGCTCTCGAGGACAGGACAGTTTCCTGGAAGACATACTGTGCATCAAGTTGGGAACACAGAGCCATGTTAGCTAAAGTGCCTAATGAGGAGTTTCTCTCCACATTTAATAAAAATGACTGAAAGCTCCACGTGACATTAACCATTTAAAGGATAGTTATGCTCACTCTTCTAATTCATCGTGAAAATAACTTAAAATATTTGAACATGTATTGATCACTTATTTGCTGGGCACCTTTCCATTACCATATTTATGTGTATTATTTGATTTAATCCATAGGAAATCATCTCTCTTAGCTTCCCTTGCCTTCTCTGACCACAGTAACAAGAGGGCCCAGGCTTCCCTAATTCCCTTGCCCTCTAAACCTCACAGCCATGTCCCTGCTTTCTAAGTTTACCAGGAACATTTCTCGAAAATCATGGGAAACACCTCTATAAACTCACTGGAAATACTGCTGTAAGATCACTAGAAACGCCTCTCTGTAGATCCTTCATCCCGTGAAAGCAGGCAGCTGAAGAAGCCCCGACCCTGGCCGCTCTCATCTCCTGCACTTGGGTCCCTGTGCCTCTTGCCAGAGCCCCTGTCTTCCCTTGTCTTCCACCCTGTGTGCTCAAGAATTTATACCCCTCATCAAGGAAAATCTCTATTTTAACTTCTCTTTAAAGGCTCTCTTTTTCCCCTATAAGTTGACATTTCCTTGAGAATCATGTTTCTCCAAAGTTTTCCTGTTTTTTTAAAAAACCTATTAACCAGCACACTTTTGTTTCTGCCGGTAAGTTGAGCTGGTATCTGTTGGATCACCCGTGACCCCAGGTGATCCCGTGTTAAAGTCACGGGCAGACCTTGTGGAACTGGTCCACCTTCGGCCTGACGGACCACACCCGCTTCCTTCTCCCTTTGCTCCATCTCACGAGACACCGAGACACTGTGACACCGTCTGGCTTTCTTTCCTGATCAGGTCGCCAGTTCTTCCTGATCTCAGTCCCACTTTGCATTGCAGCGCGCCACAGCTCACACCTTGGACTTTTTTTCTGTCTACTTAACCCCCTTAATGATCTCCTCCAGTCTATAGCTTTAAACTCCTCTATGTGACTCCTGAATTGACACCTTCTGTGCAAACTCTAGGCCTGTATCTCCGGCGCCTTCCTGACACCTTCTGTTAGCGTCCAGCAGGCATCTCAAAGCTCACAGGTCCTAAATGGAAATCCTGATCTTCCGCCCGCCCTTCCTGCACACTTCCATTTTCCTTAGTGCCAGTATCGCCTTCCAGTTGCTCAAATGAAAATCTGAAGCATCGTTCACAGCTCCTCTTTCACGTGCAGAGCAGGTTGTCAGGAGCACCGCCGCCTCTTGCTGTCACCGCCCTGTCCACACCGTTACCTCAGCCCAGATCGCCAATATGGCCTCCTCACTTGTGTGTCAGCTTCCACACTGCTCCCCACTTACTGTCCATTCTCAACAGAGCATTCGGAGTGATGTTAAAACCAGTGCTTACCCACCTTACTTGGAGTAAAAGCCACGCGCTCACTCTGCGGCCTCCACGTCCCTGAACTATCTGGTGCTCACACCGAGTTTTCTGACTTCATCTCCCGCTCCTCTGTCCTCATTTCCTCATGTCTCCTCCGAAACACTCCCCGCACCATCACCTACTTTCCCTGTGTATTTCTGTCTTAGTGTCCTTGTGCTGGGCTAGCACATGAGCTCCACGTGGCAGGGAGTTTTGCCTTTGTTGCTCACCCACGTGTCCCACACCCCGGGACAGCACCTGGCAGGTGCTCAGTACAGTGAGCAAATACATGAGTTGCAGGTTGTGGTGTTTCCTCATTTTGCAGACCAAAAATTTGGGACTGTGAGTACTTGTCCAAGGTTCGTACAGCACTGAGTTACGGAGTCGTTAAACCAATGAGATGATGAAGTGTGGAGGAATGGCTGAAAGTGTCAAGCTCGTGGCAGCCTGCAGTGCTTCTTTGTGTTTGTAACCGGTTTGTCACATAGATTGTATTTCCAATCTTTGTACAGTCCAGTTGGATTTGCTTTAATTATAGACTACAACATTAATACAACTTACGCTTTAAAGGAGAGCCATAGTGGAAATCATTCCTATCAAAACCTGGTGGTGCCAGGCATGGTGGTGCACAGCTGTAGTCCCACCACTCAGGAGGCTGAGACAGGAGGATTGCAGTGAGTTTAAGGCCAGCCTGGGTTACATAGTGAGTTCAAGGCCAGTCTAAACTACATAGCAAGATTCTGTCTCAAAAAAGCAAACAAATAAAACAGAATAACACCTGCTGGTATTCATAGCAAATACATGTCTGGAAGCATAGTAAGTGTGCCTTGGTTTGCTAATGGGGCCATTCCATTGATTCTGTCTTCCTTAATTATAGTTACTAAAGCCCAAGCGGTTGTTTACTGCACATGCTCCATTTATCCAGAAGAAAATGAAGCTGTTGTTAAGAAAGCATTGGAATTTCAAGATCGTGGGGTTAAAGTACAACCTTACAGGTAAGGAAAGGATTCTAAACAACTCAGACATCTTTGAAAATGAAAACTATGATTTTCTAAGTTGTATAGTCTACTTGCTTTCCATTAGGCTTTTTAATTTGATCAAATAGCCTAAACTCTTTTTACAAGTTTAGATTCTGTTGTGATTTTGCATGAACTCCTGCAGCTTGGAATGATCTCTCTCTCTGTGTGTCTCTCTCTCTCTCTGTTTCTCTGTTTCTCTGTCTCTCTGTCTCTCTCTCTCTTAGGGTCTCACTATGTAGTTCAGGCTTCAGGCTGGCCTTGAGCTCACTATGTAGCTCAGGCTGTCCTCAAACTTGAGGTGATCCTCCTGTCTCAGCCTCCTAGGTGCTGGGATGTGTACCACCACTCTCAGCTGTGTGAACATTTTCTTACACATAAAAAGATTATTTGGTTTTTGCTATTATTTTTAAAGCTAAAGGCATTTTTCTCTTTCACTTAATTAGTTTCTCGATAAACTGGGTCCAAATTTAGGTACATTTAGATACCTGAATGCCTCTGTAGAAGAGCAGTGAGCATGTAAACTATAGTTACAGAAAGCTGGATGTGTATTATTTGAAGACATACATCTGTCAAGCTCTTTTAGCCTCTGGCACCCACCAAGACAGAGGTAAAAACAGCCTACAGCAGCTTCAGAGTAAAGTGTGGCGAGGAAGTGCGGATAGAAAGAGCCTTGAGCCTGAGCTGGCGTCATCGAGGTAAGGGATAGCTCCCGGAATAAGTGATGCCAGCTAGTTCTTCAAGACCGGCGGTGCATAAGGTGTTTTAAACATCTCTTCTATTATTTTTAAACTTGCTTCTCATGCTGTGAACTCTTCTTCAAATTCTCAATGTGCCTGTGGTCTGCTCCCTCCTTTTGACTTGTGATTTGCTGTCTGCTGTCTCACAGGTGGACATGTGACTCACAGCCTCAGTCGCCTTCTTGCTGACTTTCTTTGCCTAATTTTTTTTTTATTAACTGTGTATCTTGCTCTGTCTCTTGAAGTTGACTTCTAACCTTTTTCTTCATGTCTAAATAGTTGTAAAATACATCACTTCTAGAATATTATTTTACACATGTTTTAAACATATTGCTATTAAGTATAAAGGCATCCATTAATTCTTTGGATCTGTAGATTCATCTCATTTGATTTGTGGGAAAATGCTGAATTTCTTAGTAGTTCTTTGTCTGAGTCACAGCTACTTTGTCAAAAAGTCTGGCTTGATACGATTTTGTGATTTACTGATAAATTTTAAGATACATAGAAATAAAGGAGGGAAAGGAGGGAAGAAATAGTTTTTTAAGAGGGAGGACTTGAGAAACAACGATTAAGGACCTCTGTTCTGGGCTCTTCCTGCCTCCTCAGTTAGCAGGAAACATGCTGAATGTCACTCATAGAGAAATGCACTTTTTTCTTTTGGCTTTTTGGGACAGGGTCTCGCTGTGCAGTTCAGGCTGGCCTTGAGCTCACTTTGTAGCCCAGGCTGGCCTCGAACTCACAATAATCCTCTTGCCTCGGCCTCCCGAGTGCTGGGATTCCAGGTGTGCACCACCATGCCCGGTGAGAAATGCACTTCTAATCAACAGTGAACGCTCATCTTTTTGCTTCTTAGTTTGGTAAAGATTTACAAGTCTAATAAAACCCAGCATTTGTGAAGCTGCAGGGCAACAGATTTATAAAAGTAAATATTTTGTTGGTTAATTTACCAATACCAATGGGAAGGGAGGGGAAGTAGGCCAGAGAGAGGGAGGGCGGGAGGAAGGTATGTGGTTCAAGAACAGCTTTCTTAAAGACTTCTTAGCAGAACTGCCTTGCCTGAGAGAAGAGGGCCACATCCCTGAGCTCTTGCTCTGTTAGCACCTGGAGGTTTTAACATCTCAGGACAAGGTGCTAAAACAAGGTGGGTGACAGATACTTAATTATTAAGAACGGAGACGAGGGGAATGTGGATGTAAAACACAGCCATCGATATTGCCCACCTCACTGGGTCTTTCTGGGGCTTGAATACACTAATACATAACAATCTTTGACACACTGCAAATGTTTGATAATTTTTATTGTTATCATTGTTATGAATTGTATGTTCACGTTTTTGCCACTTTTTCACATGGATAATCTTTTTCTTCTATGCTTTGTTGCCTATTAGGGATATTAGTTGCTTTCATATAAATTACAAATATGTTTAGATTATTCATCATTTTTTTCTTTGTATTTTAAAAATGATTTTATCTACTACATAATAACAGTACATATTAGGGGAGAATCATGTAATATTTCAGGACGTGTATACATTATATGGCTTCAAACATACCTGCCCCCCTCCAGCATTTATTAGTTCTTTATGGCAAAAGCTTTCATAACCCTCCTAGCTTTTTGACATGTGTACTGCCGTCACCCGGAGTCGCGTCCCTGTGCCGTAGCACCCAGGGCTTCCCCTTAACTGCAGTTTCGTAACTGTCAACTAGCCTTCCCCTTCCTACTCCCCAGATCATTTTACTTCTAAATATTTTTTAAAACTTTTTAAAATATACAGAAATTTCACATTTTTGTGTAGCTAACTGTATTAATCTTTTTTTTATAACTTCTTCACCTTAGGTTAAACTAATACCCAATTTAAAAATGCTTTTTTACTAATCTTCTTTTAGTCCTTTTATAGTCACATCTTTTTATATTTATATTATTGATCTGGTCTTTATTTAGATAACGGAATAAAATATGGATTGATTCCTTCCTCTCTCTCTGTCTCTGTGTCTCTTTCTCTCTCTCTCTCATACTGGGGATTGAACCCAAGGCCTTCACACTGAGCTATACACCTGACCTTCCTTTCCCCGCCTTTCTCTCTCTTTCCCTTCTTCCCTCTCTCCCTCCCTCCCTCCCTTCCTCCCTCCCTCTCTCCTTTTCTTTCCTTCCTTCCTTCCTTCCTTCCTTCCTTCCTTCCTTCCTTCCTTCCTTCCTTCCTCCCTCCCTCCCTTCCTTCCTTGTTACTGTTTTTATTTTGAGACAGGTTGCACTAAGCCACTAAACTGGCCAGTTTGGGCTGGAACTTAGGACGCCCCTGAGTGCTGGGGTTACAGGCGTGCACCACCAAGCCCAGTTTGGATCAGTCTATATTTTTTCCCCATATTTTTTCCTGCCCCACCGGTTGCCATTTTAAATGTCATCTTTTTTGATATGTTATAATCCCATTTATACTTCTATGTGAGTCTGCAATTTTATTCTATTGATTTCTGGCGATTTCTATACCAATATCACAATGCTTTAATGGCTATAGTTTAAAATAGTTTTCTTAAAATTATTTTTGTTAGTTACAAAAACTCATTTACATATCACATGACACATAATGAGAGGATTACTGATTTCCGCCTTTGTCTCTGCACTTCCACATCCCAGAGTTTCCCTTTGGGGCTGAAGCGGGGTCCTGCGGGCTCTTTTATGAGCCAGGTCTAACCTGTTTGTTCCCGCTCATGACGAGAAGGTCTGGAGGGAACCAGAGGAACCGGCAGCAGGAGGGCATAAACCTAGAGACTCGGTGTTTCTACCACTGGCCCAGCCACACCAGTGTCCCAGCTGAATGCCAGCCAGAGGAACGTGTGTGCAGCATTATGTTCTGGGTGACTTGTACATTAAGTGCCTGTAGCCTCCGATTTTACTGAGATGATCACATACGGTAAAACTCATAAAACTACTGTATATTCACAGAGCTGTGCAGCCATCGCCACTGTTTATTTCCAGAACATTTTCATTGCCCCTTCGGAAAGCCCACGCCCATTTGGCACCACTCCTCATCCTCCTCTTCCTCAGCCGTGGCGGCCATGCCTACTCTGGGCATTTGATATAACTGAAATCACACGATCAGTGGTCCTTTGTCTGGGTCTTCCTCTTACCATGCTGTTTTCAAGGCTCATCCTTGCTGAAGTGTGAGAATATTGTTGTTCGGAAGGCAAGATGATACTCCGTGGTGCTTATTCATCAGCTGATAGGCATTTGGGTTGTTTCGTCTTTGGGGTGTTAAGCGTAATCCTGCCATACAATTTTGTATACAAGCCTTTGTGCAGACGTAAGTATGCATTTCTCCTCGGTGTATTTCCTAGGCGTGGAGTTGCTGGGTCACATGGCCCCTCTGCATTTAAGCATTTCAGCAGCCCCACTTTCCCAAAGGGCTTGCGTCATCTGACATTCCCATCAGCAGTGTGGGAGGGTTCCAGCTGCCCCGCATCCTCACCAACACTTGTTCTGTAAATTTGTTTTGCTCTGTAAATTCTAGTGGGCCTGGTGGGTGTGAAGTAGTATGTTGTTACGGCTTGGATTTGTATTTCTCTGGTGACCATGATGCTGAGTATCTGTCCATGTGCTTATTACTCGCCATTTGTACATCTTCCTCTGACAGATGTTCATTCAGATTCATTGCCACTTTTTAGCCCACGTCACGGTTCAGAACTAAAATGTACCCCAGAGCCTCATGCGTTTGGATCATGGGTGCCGTAGCTGACTTGCTGTCGGGAGGTGCGGCTTGGTAGAAGGTGGAGTGTGACCTGGAAGAGACCGTCTCTCCCGGGCTCCTCCCTTCTCTCTCTGCCTCCTGGCAGGCGTGGATTGGCACATTCCCTCTGCTGTGCCCCTCTGCCATCCTGCTTCTGCTTGGGAGCCTGCCACACATGGACTGAATCTGTGAGCCAAAATAAACCTGTCCTCTTTTAGGTTGCAGGACTCAGGTATTTTGTTGCAGCGTGGAAATCTGACTAAGTAGCACACGTACCTGCCTCTGAAGGAGAACTTGCTTGCCTGGACTCTGTGATAGAGGCGGATCCCAGTACCCACTGTCAGGGAGCCGGTTCTGCGACAGCACCTCCTGCTGCGGGCCCGGCCTAGAAAGGACCCCATGGTGCTGTGGTGCCCTCTCCCCAGCTCCTTCCTCGTTGCTGTGTGAAGGGCTTCTGGGAGCTGGCTCTCAACAGAGTCCTACCTCATAGGACACCCTTTCTTCCATCAGCGGCTGTGGTGGGCTGGTGTTCTGCCTCACTCAATGTGATCCGTTGTGTATTCACTTTCTATTTCTGCTTAAGACACGACCAGACTTAGTGGCTAAGAACAGCCGTGAATCAGGTCACAGTTGGGGCAGACGGCAGGCACAGCAGAGCTGGGCCTCCACTGAGGTCGTCAGCCAGGCTGGTCTCTGAGGGCTCTGGGGAACGATCTGCTGGTTGTGGGGCCTCATGCCTATGCTAGTGAGCGGTCAACCCAAGTGTGCTGTGAGCTCGGACTGGCTGCCTTCGCGCCCTGCCACGAGTCCTCCTGGAGTCCAGCAGAGGCGCGCCACGTCCGTCCTGTGTTCAGTCTCTGCGGACTGCCATCTCTGCTCTGCCTCCAACTTGAAGAGGCACGTGTGACTTTGTCAGGTCTCCCCGGTAAGATCCATGATTTAAGGTTTAGTAATTTGGGACTTAATTACATCTGCAAAATTCCTTTTGTCGTGTGTGTCAGTGTCCTAGGCTGCTGCCCCACACCATCCCAAGCTTGTCACAGAGGTACTTAATTCTTGGACAGCACTGAAGCCAGAGGTTCTAAATCAAGGTCTTGGCAGGGTTGGGTCCCGTGGAGCCTGTGATCGAGAATGTTCCAGGCACTGTCCTGGCTTCTGCTGGTTGCAAGAAATTCGTCGTGTTTTTAGCTTGTGGCTGTGTCACTCCAACCTCTGCCTCCACCTCACAAGTCCTCTCTTCTTACTGCGGCTTTAGTACTGGATTTAGGATTTACCCTACTCTGCTGTGCTTTTATCTTAAGTAATTACTGAAAAGGCCCATTTCCAAATAAGGTCATATTCTAGGGCTTTGAGTGTCCGTGAATTTAGGAGGGAACTATTCAACCCACCTCCGTCCACTCCCTGATCCCCCGAAATCCACACCTGTCTCATGCACAAAATACACTCAATCCACCTCAACTTCTCCGAGTCTTTATATTAAAACATCCACCTACACATCCGCATTCTCATCTAAATATCATCCACTAGAAGGAATCCCAAAAGTCATCACACAAGCCAGGATTCAGAGAGACTCTGAGAATAATCTTATTATTTTCCCTTCTTTAAGGGATGAGAGAAACCCAGGCCTCTGTGGCCTCCAGGCCTGTCACTTACTGGTGAGGGACTTGAGCAGGGCCCAGCTCAGGAGTCAGCTTCACTGAGCTCTTGTAGTTTCATCTCTAAAGTGGCTGAAAAAGGGCATGAGCAGCACTTCTGCAAGGTCATGCAGTTTCCTTTGAGAAAGGAAATGAGTGAGGGGTGCACGTGCATGTGACAGACGGCAGCTTCCCACCACAGTGCCCCTGTGTGAGCAGCAGCGCTAGTACTGCCCCGTGGCAACGTTAATACCACTCTCTTCGGGAGGCTCCGTGTGGCATCTTCTGAGGGCTCCAGCGCCTTGTCCTCAGAGGTCTGACTGCTTCCTTCCTGGAGGAAAACTTCTCAAGCTGGTGCTGATCCGGGCGGCTAGGAACCATTCCCTACAGAGCACGTTGACCTTTCTGACACAGTGATGCCAGCGATCCCAAACTCACTTTAAAAAGTGCTTTCTAAACTCTTAAGAAATAAACAAAAGGACAATACGCCATGTGATTCACAAAAAGAGAAAAGGTACAAAGCAGGCTGTAAACCAGGGTTTGAAATCATTCTGTAGAGGCAATTTCTGGATGGTAACTTGACTAGTCTTAATTATGGATTCATATTACCATTTAAATAGATAGCATATATGTAGCTAACTAGACAATAGTCTTATTAAGCATGTATTGAATACCTAATATGTACCAGAAACCCTACCAGATACCTATACCCTATACTGGAAACTACTAGATACTAGTAATGTGTCAGTGAATTAACATAAACAAAAATCCAAACCTTCATATTTATATTTTGAAGCTAAATATATTCCAGATTAGTATGAAATAATTATTTTCACTGAGTATTCTCTATCTATAGGGAATAAATTTTTAAAAATAATAATTTTGAATAATTTTGAATAAATTTGAATAATAATAATTGAATAAATTTCTAAAAGTAATTTTTACTTGTGTAGAGAACAAATATGCAGGCTGTGTATCCCTTGTTCAAAATACATGGGATCAGGAGTATTTCAGATTTTAGAATTGTTTTGGATTTTGGAATATTTGCATATACCTAATGAGGTACACTTTTATACTATAATTGTGTAAAAAGTAACCCAAAAGAAGAAAGCATACATTTTGTATTTTGGTAATGTGGAGCAGTGAGAAATTTAGAATTGGATGTTTGTGATTGTAACACAAATTTGCCTGGTTTGATAATGTTTAAAGCAGTGACTTGGGAAAGTGTTTAGTTTGTTAAAAGTCTGTTATTCTAGCATATGTGATGATGGGGAATTTGGGAAGTACGGTAAATTATGAGCTAATGTGAAACATTAGAGCTGTTCATTTTTACTTGACTGGTTGGCAAGGTAGTTGCCAACTGTGTCCCCCCCCAGCTCAGGAAGACTTGCTGTCTGACGTCTGCTCATTTCTCTTGCAGGCTGAGTCCTCCCGTCCTCCCACTGTGCTCCCCGAAAGAAATCCATTTGTCCACTGATAAGTTTTTCAGAGTGGAACCATCTGAGATCACCAATGGTTGTTTTCTTTCTGTTTTAACAAGAGAGGTGAGGAAAGGAAATATCCCAGCCCATGTCCTGCTTTGAAATTGGGAAACAACAAAGCCCCAGGCAGCATCCAGCAGCACTGAGTATTTCGGTGCTTGCGTTTAGAGGTAGGGAAAGTGCAGGAAAGAGGATCACCGCTGCCCTCGAATACTCCCTGCTCTTCCTGCTTCTCCTCAGTGCTCCCTTGTTCCTGCCCTCTGCGCTTACCTTGCCAATCAGTTCATCAACATCTGCTGCATCTTCCCTAACAAGAGAAAGTAGCAGTGCGTTTCCTTTTACCAGTGTTATAAATGGGGGAGCTGAAATTTTAAAAAGTCATTTGCTGAAGCTTGTGATCTATGTTAGGCCTAAAAACCATTTATTTTAGTGCAATAAAGATACTCTGTTTTGAGCCAGGCACGGTGGTGCACGCCTGTAATCCCAGCTTTTGGGAGGCTGAGGCAGGAGGATTATTGCGAGTTCAAGATCAGCCTGGGTTACAAAGTGAGCTCAAGGCCAGCCTGAACTGCATAGCGAGACCCTGTCTCAAAAACGCCAAAAAAAAAATACTCTGTTTTCACGGAAACGCTGGCGGGTGTTTCTAATACACACAGCAAGAGCCACTTCTCCCGGTAACGAGTCCTCTTTCCTTGCAGCGGGACCCATCTGAGGCTGTGTCTGTGAAAGACGTCTTGGCCCGGGCTGCAGCAAAGGGGCTGCTGGAGGGGATTGAGTTGGGAAAATCACCAAAACGGGAGAAGAAAAAGAAGAAATCAAAAACATCATTGCCCAAAGCTCCTACTAGCGATAATTACAGCATCCAAATGAAGATTGCTGAGTTCCTGAGTCGAGAAAGTAAAGCAAACCCCAGTCAGTCAGAGACACTGACAAAAGCGCCTCTTCCACAGAAAAATGGGGCTCAAGTGGGTTCTTCCATCCAGATCAAAAAACCCAGCAAGCCCGCCACCAACCCTTTGATGCCCACCTCGATGAAGAACGCCTGTCCCTCCAGGCCGGGGGACCGGCACACACAACTCGGGAGACCTCGGCCAGAAGGCAAAGTGGTTGCTCTGAAACCCGTGGAGATTGTTTTGCCGCCAGTGATGGTTCCATTTTCTGCATCCCAAGGGATGCGATCTCAGATGCCAGCTCCACATTTCTTCTGTCGCTGGATTGGACCCAAGGCTAACAGCACGCCAGGCGGCCTTCCCACCCCATCAGTCTCCGGAAGAGGGGAGAAGCTGAAGGAAAACTCACCTTCCTCCCTGTCCCGGCCTCCCCGGCCATGGCTCTGACCGTCCTGTGCTTCTCACATGGCCGGGAACAGGTGATTTTTCTTCAGTCTGGTGTTCTTGGAAGGTTAGACGTAGCTACACAAGACGCTCCCCGCTTTATCACTCTGTACCTCTGAAACGGGGTGTTACCTCCTAGGGACTCAGGTAGGGGGAACGGTGATGTCGGGCATTAACAGCAGAAATGAGAGACTGCAACAGCTCAGCGCTGATCGGTTTTAGAGCTGTGAGATCTGCCCTGCTCCTGGGAGCCTCCACCCTGGGTCACAGCTGCTGCATCTGGGAAGGAAAGCAGGCTCTCCGCACGCTCACAGAAAGCAGGGGTGGGCGCCAGACTCAGGCCCTTCCTGCCAGCTGCGGAGCGCCCGTTTCCCGGCAGCTGGAGCTGAACTTTGAAAATCACGATCAAAGTTGATTTTTCCGTTAAGTATCAAACTGTTCCTGAAACAAGGCGTGGTGTGAGTCTTTGTAACGGTACTGAGTTTGAGTAGGAAGTGCAGAAGGTCCCTCTCCCTTTGCTGAGTGTGAACCTGGTAGACTGAACGCCGTCCTCCCTCCCTCCTGCCTGTTTATGCCAAACACTGTTGTGAAAAATGGCTGTGAGCAAACCTCCACCTACATAGTCGCAATTTGGAAGGGGCGAAACTGTTAGACACAAGTGATACCTGTTGTGGAAGAAACCCATAAAGGGTTTCGGATTCTACTCAAGGATCAGGTAAGAGAGCGAAATGTGCAAGTCATTTCAAGTGGCAGACCGTAATTAAACATCGGTAAATCATTTCTGATGCACAGTTAAAATATGTCGTTGCCTTGTTAATTGTACTAAACGCCAGATTCCTCCTGGATCTACTTGCCTACAAATTACCTACATTATTGTGATGATTACCATTTCTGGGTCTACTGTATTTTTTCATCACAGCAACAGAAATTGTTCCACATTGAATAGAGTAAATGTACAACTATAAATCTCAACTGTTTAAAAAAAAGTTCAGACACATTCATGGCTTGAGTTTAAAGTTTTACTTCCAGAATTCAGTTGTGTAGAAGTATTAGTAAATTCCTAAATGCTCAATTCATGTGACATGGTTTTTGTGGAATATTTAGGTCCTGCTGCAGCTCTAATATTCTATTTCTCAAGGAGAGGAGAAGGGCCGTTAATTTCATTTTCATAGTACTGTTTGTTTTAGCTGAAGATGTACATTTTTCAGGAAAATCTTTAAGAAAGACTTTCTACACTTGAACCAAGCTTCTTATATTTTGAATTCCCAAATTCTTACAATACTTAGGATTCTTCAAAAATACAGGAGTTTTAAATGCTGTTTATTTTACTAATTTAAAAACATCAGAAACGATGGACTTCAAATTATAGCCTGTTTCCTTCTCTTTCCTCTATCCACATCTGATTTGGAGCACCCTACGCCCACAGCAGGGCAGTGCAGCTTAATTTAGCGTTGTTCAGTAAAAGCTGCTACTGTCAGAAATCCTGTTACCTTCCTGCCCTCAGCCCACCCCCACTGAGAAGTATTCCGCGTGTGAGAGCAGAGGGTCTGAGATCCTTATTCCCCAGCCCCTTTTTTGCGTGGTGTTTTGAACTAGCCCAGGGTGCTTTCTGATCTCCATAGTGCCTGTCACTCATGTGAGAACTCAGACCCACCGATTTCGTTGTCCATCTTGGCACTAAATGGTTTTTCCCTGTAGAAGCTTAGGAAGATTCTGAAAACCTGTTCATTAAGCCTGCATTTTACCGAGAATTTCTAGGGAGGACAGGATCAGTTATCTGAATACTTTGAAAGTGTGAAAAGGAAACTTCTAGGGTAAAAACAAAACAAGGGAATTGCAGTAAAGAATATTGATTACATGGACCTTTTTCTGTGACATTTTAGTTGCTTGAACTTCTTAAAAGTATTGCAAAAATCTAAAATAGTCACACTATGGTTATTTAGATACTGCAATAGCAATTTGGGTTTTTATCTGAAAGCATTTACAACTATGAAAACCCCCAACACCAAAGTGAACTTCTGTGCCTTCAGTCATTGCCTTTGACAGCTGAGGGAGAGAACTGCGGGGAGAGGCGCACCTGAGCAAGAGGCGGGAGGCGCCTCAGTCTGCCTTGCTCTCTGTGACTGCAGCTACACTGCCCCACAGCAGGCTGAGTTCCCAGCTCCCTTCCACGTCGGATTTCGTGCCTGTGCACCTCTGTTCTTCGTGCCCTGAAGTTAGTTCTTAGTGCAAAGAGTCACTCTAGAAAGACTGCTATGCTGGTGAGGATGCATGTGTGTCTGGAACGCCTGCCGTCCTTCCTCAGCACCAAATAAAGTCCGGGTCATCGCCCAGAGTTTACTTTGCACTTCTTAACCAAGTGGAAAGACATAATCGCTACTCAGAGCTGAATCTTACATTACAGTCACTTTGGATTTCTATAACAGTTAATGTGATGATATAAAAATAAAACGACTAGTGTAGCGACACTTTATATTTCTACTTCTCATATATACAACTGAGTTGTCAGATCAATGAGCCAAGCATTTTACGCAGCTAAATTTATTCTCACAACATATTACATTTAAATGTGTAAAAGTGGTCAACAGCAAAAGGGGTAAAAAGGAAAACGAAACATCCTTTAGGGGTGAACAGGCCAGATGCCAGGGACTGCGCTCTTTGTGGTGGGAGTGAGGATCTTTGCCTTGAAGCTGAAGGAACTTCAACTTGATTTTACTGGCTGTAAATATACTTGTTAGATAGACATGATTTAGGTTAAGCCTGGCCAACTGGAGAGCTCATGGTCCTAAAATCATGCCAGTATCAGTCAGAGATATGTTTTCCGTGTTTAGATCTTGTGTTGCAAAGCTCATCAAATGAGTGTGCTATTCAAGAAAAGGGAGCTTGGGAGCTGTTGCTAAATGGCCTCATGGATTCTTAAAGGTGTGTCTATCTTAAACTCAGAACACGGATTTTAAAAAAAAGTAGCAGTGCCAACAGTTTATCACCAAGAACTTGTTTTAATGGAAATGAGTCTAATGTCCCTTCATGCAGTAAGACAGACAAACAAAAAACAATGGCTCTAATTAATTATGGGTGATCTCGTATCCAGGTGGAAACACAGGGCTGTATGTGGCTATATGTATATATCTTGAGATGAAATCACACGCGTTGTGAAGGGTATAAAAACGAAGCACGGCACAGTGCTTTAGTCTACAAAGTGAAGTTCTTAGCCATTGGCATGGCGGCCGTGATGCGGCCAAGGAGTGCGCGGAGCAGGTGGCAAGACTGCGTCTAGCTAGCTGCTCTTCAAAAATAAAAGGAACTTTACGCATTTTGCCTTTTCTTCTACATACTCCAATAGAAACGTGACTACAAATCATTATAAAACCACCATTAGGCAACATATAGTTCACTGAGATTACTTAGGTCTGGATACGCTGAGACGTAATATCCAGTAAAGATAATACATTAACACAATAATGCAGTATATTTCAGTAAAAATAGAATAAATAAAAATATTTCAAGCTGTATTTAACAGGTTAATTAAAAAAATGATAGGAGATACAAGGCATAGTGAACATGGCCGCCTGTTTACCGAATCACAGATATCAAGAATGCATAGGTAACTGAAGGGTCACTAAGTTCTCAGGTAAAACACTGGCATCCTTTCACAGACAGACACACATACTTTCATACATACTTTTTGGCCATGGCAGAAAGTGTCTGAACATACTGTTTAACACAATAAGTTTTATACAATTAATCGGCATTTAGTATGCAAAGCCATTATCAAAACAAAGTATCTGCAGTAAAGTTTTCAACGTGTAAAGGTTATCAGTCATCTTACTGCACCCTGTAATTGCATATATAAATGTTTGCTATTTAAAGCTAGCTCAGTGTTCTTGATCCTGAACACAAACATATGCCTTAAAAATGAACAAGAGGGCTGTGGTAGAGATTTCCTGCAGAAAAGTGGGTCACTTAAATAGCATCGAATGTATCACACTGAAACGTCTCACAGGGGAGATCCAGATGAGAGATCATCGCAACTGAATTTTGAACAGCAATTCGCAGAGCACAGTAAGATTTCCATAATGCAGCAGTTTCCCACAATGGCACTGGTTACTTCAGAGAGAACAGTATGCAGGCTGGAGAGAAGCACAACGCATTTCTAAAGTAGCATCATTTCTGTTATATCAGGGTGCCAGCAAACACTTCCTGCCCTGCTGTGCCCCCCGCCAGGGCAGGCAGAGGTCTCCTACTCCTTCCGTCATGTTCTGCTGGGTAAGGGCCATGGTGAGGCGTGCCTCTGCCACAAGGACCACCACTGCTGGGAAATTCTCAGGCTGCACGGAATGGGGATGCCTGCCCTCTACAGCATGTCTGAGGCACACCACACACAGCAAGCGGTCCAGGGCTGCGAGGAGGCAGCTGTTCGTGGTGGATTTAATGCCACTGCCCGAGTAACATGGACAGGCTTCCCTGCTTCTGCAGGGAATTCTGAGACTGCCTGGCAGTTTCAGTGTCTGCTCTTTGTGAATGCCCAAAGTCACTGGGAAAGTGGGGCGGTGGGCGGATAGGACAGCGAGAGCTGGGCTGGAGGCGTGAGTCCTGCTTCTGGCCCTCCTGGCTTTGGTGAGATCTTAGGCCTGTTGAGTTAGTCTCTTGGTACTTTGTATTTTATTTCTCCAATGTGTTTAGTACCTTTTCAACCATATAAGGCTCAAATGTGATAAGGATATGGAAACCATTTTGACAAGTACAAAGCTGCGTATAAACGGAAAGCATTACTTTTATAACTGGATGTTGTAAACGTTAATTTTGACATTACAAAGTAAACAGGACTAATATTGAGATTGCTCTCCTTAGCTACTTCCTTTTAAAACGTCAACAAGAGTCTAAATTTGTATATCTTCATGACTAAGTTTCTTAGCCACATAAAAAGCAGGAAAATGCTATTTCTGGGAAACTGTTAAAGAGTCCATTATTCCTATGTATACTTTGCTCTGATATGAAATCTTTAAGTCTTGAAAATAAAATGGAAAAAATATAAATTTTAAAATATATCTTGTTGGATCTAACAAATTCTAATATTAAATACATAAGTTTAAGAAAGTCTCAACTCAATGTAATCTGTTGCCATGGACAATATGTAACAGACAGACAACCTTCTGGACAAAAAAAACCCATTAAAATAAAAATGAGCTAGATGAGGAATTCTAGCAGAACATTTACCTTAGGAGATGGACTAACAAAAATGTGGTGGTGGAAATCTAAAATAATAGTGTGTGACAGAGAGATACATGACATTTTCTCAGCTCTAAATTGCATATTGGCTGATTATCAAATGAAGGATGAGAGGCTTATGAGGAGTATTTCATCTAATGTTTGTGCAGAGAATGAGTATAGTGAACTATAATTCTCTAGCTGCATTGTACAATGTAAGGCAGAAGTTTGAAATATGTCCCACCGAAAATGCATTAGGATCTTGTTCATCTCTTTTTTAAAATAATCAGTTTGAGAACCATCTGAAAAGGCTATTTTTTTGCTCAATTTTAATTCCCCGAATTTAGTTTTTCATTAGTTTTGAAGTTTCACTCCCCACCTCCCCCAATATCCCACAAACAGCGGTAGACATGAAATGATGTCCGCATGTCAAAGCCTGTCACGGAAAGCTGCCCATTGGCTGCTACACCGATGCCAATAGCCAACTTTGTCAACCAACAGGTTTGACTCTATGGAAAACTGAAACCCATCCTATGTTTACAGCAATTCAATGGCATCTGCTCTGCAGCGATCTCTGTGTTTCCAAGGCTGAAAATGGACAAGGTGCTGCAGAACTGAGAGCTGCTTGAGATGGAAGAGTCGAGAAGCGGGGAGATAGATTCAGGCATCATCGACTCCAAGGACGCAGTGTTAGTTCACCAGGCGGGCGTGGCCATATTGTTCTCCCCGTGTGAAGCCAAGGCCCGCCCACGATATGTACAATAAGAAAGGGGCCTTCCATTGCTCATGATGTAACTTACAGCAAAAAAAAGTATTCATGCTTCTGTTCATATCACATGGTGGTGGTAAGACAGAGAACATGCTGTGTAACACTGTTCAGTTACAGATAAACTCTCTGGAGACGAAGCATCGGCGGCGACGGGATGGAAGGCTGGGCTCAGCTCCTTGTCTTTAGTGTAGCTCTTCAGTCTTCGGTAGACACCTGAGTCCTTGAGCACGTGCAGCTACGGTGTTTCCGAGACGGGACGTTTCTGTTTCAAAGTGTCAAGGAGGGACAGGACCCCTCGCTTTACATTGGTTGTGACTCTTCTGGTCACCGAGTCCGCTGGCGGAGGAGGTGGCCGCACTTTCTGTGAAGGCGGCCTGGCTACCAAGCACTTCTGATAGCGTAACTGAAAGAAAGCAAAGAAAATATTCAAGGTAGTACCATTTCATCTTGTGAACAGGACCGTGAGTCTTCACCAATAAATGACTCCAGGAAGTTAACAACCGAGCTCTTAAATCCAAGAGTTTATTTTATTTTCAACGTGGGTGTTTTTTTTTTTTTTTTTTTTTTTTTTGGTTTTCTCCGGTACCGGGAACCGAACTCACGACCTTGCACTTGCCAGGCAGGCGCTTTTGCCGCTGAGCTAAATCCCCAGCCCTCAACGTGGGTGTTTTAAACTCTTCATTAGCTCAATGAAGGTGTGCTGCCTCTGGCCACGTTTTCCTCGCCTCCACTCCCATCCTTTTCTCTGTCTTCACAGGCTGTGTGGATAAACTCAAGAGTCCACAAGCCAAGGAAAACAAGAAGGGCCTGGGACAGAGGGTGTTCACTGAATGCTTCATCAGAGACACACATGTTGG
Source organism: Chinchilla lanigera (assembly GCF_000276665.1). Taxonomy (NCBI): domain Eukaryota; kingdom Metazoa; phylum Chordata; class Mammalia; order Rodentia; family Chinchillidae; genus Chinchilla; species Chinchilla lanigera. Next base: position 6,782,392 of record NW_004955443.1, on the reverse strand, counting down.
GCAGTGCTCACGGCTCTTGAGACAGCAGGGGAGAAGGGTGCAATTTGTAACCAGGCTCCACCTCTTTTTCTTTTTTTGAGACAAGGTCTCGCTATGCTTTCATGCTGGTCCCGAACTACGTAGCCCAGGCTGGCCTCAAACTCACAGCAGTCCTCCTGCCTCAGCCTCTCAGTGCTGAAATTACAGGCACGCACCACCATGCCTGGTACCACTTTTTGGTCGACTCCAGGCAGTTACTAAATCTCCCGCTCCTGTCTTCTCAACTGTGAAGTGGCTGGAGAGTGACAGTCTTTATAGAGGATGTGACGACTGAATACGGCATACTTATAGAACGCCTAAAACAGGCCTAGCAAAATACAGTGTTTCTTTACATCCCTTTCTCCTGCTTTAATAAAAAAGCATGGTGTATTCATAGATTTCAGGATATATGTTATACTGAAGTCTAAATCCTAATGGGTTAGCTTTACAGAAACTGACAATTTCTATCTTTCAGGAATATAAGAAAACAACAGTAACAACAAAACAGCTCATCTGCTTTTGTTTTAATGGGAAGATAAATAATTCTTCAAAATAAGATGAAAAGGGTAAAACTTACCCAGTGTTTTTTTGTAATCAGAGCACTGTGACATACTTCCACAGCTGATTTTTAGAAGTTGACTTAAATATTAGCAGGTTGCTCGCTATAGTTATGGAACAAGTGGACGATACTCCCTGAGGAGCATGAAGCGGAGCAGCGAGACTCTAGGGGATGAGGGACCACTGCCCCCTCACAGCCCACAGCCCAGAAACTGGCCCTGCCAACCCAGGCACTGGAACACCATGATTTACTGCATCCCCTGGGTGTACGGCACCTTGCTAATCTGTATCACAACTCAAAATACATACATCTGAGGCATGAATTTAGACAGGCAGGCGTGGTGACGTGGGGCCCCGGAGCTGGCATTTCAAACAGCAGTTCTGTATGGACAGCATGAATCAAAATTGCACTTAGCTGGTGAATTCCATAAAGGACCCCTGTGATGCTTGAGCTTGGCTGTGTCAATTTGATTGGCTGGGGAGCTCCAAGGGGAGTAGTAAAGCACCCTGGGTGGGTTACGGAAGCGTGGCCTTCGGTACTCTATGTGGTGCCTGGCCCCCTCCTCTCTGCTGCTGTTCCCCCACTCTGCTTCCTGGCACCATGATGCTTTGCTCTGCCACACCCTTCCACCATGACATTCTTGCCTTGGAGCTGGCCAACCGCAACTGAACCCTCTGAATGGGCTCAATTAAAGGTCTCCTCCTTTAACCTGCGGGTACTGGGTACTGTGTTCCAGCAAGGGAAAGCTGACTAATCCCTCCCTCTCTCTGTCCTGTTCTGAACTTCACAAAAATTTCATCAGAGGGGTCCATATCCCATAGCTGAGTCATACGCCTAAAAGTTAAGTAGATTCAAAAAATGTCACTATCACATTTCAGATAGGATAAATTCACACCTAGGCAGTTCAGATGGAGAACCGTACAGATTTGAATCAAGAAGAATGCCGCTGCACTAGGAAAGCTAGACTCAGGGTGGGGCGGGACCTCTGACTTGATCCCTATGCCTTACACGGGGTTGGCTGAGCTACTCTGGCTGCTACCCTCACTGCTCTGATACAATTAAAACAGGAAGCAAATGAGGAAAAGCTGTTTCCAAGAGGGAGAATGAGTCTGAGAATTAGGAACAAACTTCAATTAGTAATAAAGCTAGTTATTTCACTGGCATTAGCATTTAAGATGTATAATTAAAGCCTGAAAGCCATTCATTTTATGACCAAAACCATCTGCTATGATCTGGGAGAGTTTCACAGGACATCTACTCAGTCACCACCCATTTGTGCGTGATTGAAATGCCCATCCTCTGCTCCTTGTGGAGCCCGTCACCCTGTCCTCGTCTCCACACCTGGTCTGGGGTTCGCCTCGCCTCCTCCATCCCACCCTGCTCACTGCCTGGGCAAGCGACAGTCATAATCCTGGCTCCGCAGTCCTGGATGGGCTGTGTGTGTGTATGCGCGCGTGCACACGTGTGTGTGCGTGTGCGCGCGCACGTGTGTGTATGTGTACTATACCTATAATAAGGGCTGCGCTAAGTGGAAATTGGATCCCAAGTAGAGACACCAGGTCTCTCCTCCCTTGTCCCTCCCTCCCCTAAAAGGCAAAGGTATCTTTAAGATGAAAGCCAATCCCCACCTTTGCCATCTTCTACCCCACCCTCTGTAACTCTCTGTCCCTGTCTGTCTGTCTCTATTTTATGGCGGTACTGAGGACTGAACCTAGAGCCTTCACGTTGAGCTACATCTCAGCCCTTTAACTTTCTTTTTCGTTTTTTTTTTTGAGATAGGGTCAATAAACTGCCCTGGCTGGGCTCCAACTTGCGATTCTCCTGCCTCAGCCTCCCAGACTGTTGGGATTGCAGATGTGCATCACCACACCCAGGTTTTGCTTCATCCTTAACTTAGCAGTGTTCTTTATGTAAAAACAAACAACCTCCCCTCAGCTTCACTCTTCTCGGTTCTTAGCACCTTGTGGCTTGTCTCAGAGTACAGTGAGGACGTTGAATCAGGCAGGGGGCCAAGTGCCTCTTCCCGCTCTTCATTTACCACCATGATCTGTTAGATTCATGCTGCAACTACAGCATGCATTTGCTGACTGAGAGGAAACATATCAGCAGCTGATTTCATCCTTGCGCAAGACTCACAGTGTTCCCTCCCAGACATGGGTCGGGGAGGCCACCGTGCACCTGGGATGGGTGGTACAGCCTCCTGCTCCTGGGCGGGCTGCAGCCTGGACGGCAGGTTACTGTACTGAGTACCACAGGTGACAGGAACACTGATATCTGTGTATCTAAACATAGGGCACAGTAAAGACACGCCATGGAGCTGCCGGACTGGAAGTTGTTCGGGCGTCTGTGAGTGACTGGGGGCCGAGGACACTACTCTCCCAAGCAGACTTTATAAACACCGTTACACTGTACACTTAGGCTACACCACATTTGTTACCACTTTTTCTTCAGTAATATATTAACCCTAGCTTACTATAAGCTTTTGTTTGTAACCTTTTTTTTTTAAAGCTCTTTGACCCTTCTGTGATAACCCCTAGCTTGAAACAAATACCCTGTAGGTGACGGGAATACTTCAGTTCCGCTATACTCCGATGCACCACTGGCATGTATGTGTTTGGTCATGGACAGAAGCATCAGGCACACAGTATATATGTGTGCCCACTTCAGTCTAGCCTTGCTGGCTCATCTCCCTCAGGCTAAGAAAGTGCAGATCCAACCCGTCCTAAAACAAACCAACCAGTAACCCACTGGTGCTGCCCTTCCGGCTGCCCTTTGATAGTGGGACCTTCTAAGCCATCCACTTCCAGGGCCTCCTTTCCTCTGTCCTCTTGGTTCCTTGTCAATCCAGGGAGCCTCACACTTGTATCTGTGGCCCTTTCCACACTAAAATGGAACTTCGGTTTGTGTATGTCTCACGCACCATGTCCAAGTTTCACAATGTAGGGGTCAAACGGGGTCAGGCCTGAGCTAACCTGAGCTTTCCAGCCTACACACCTCGGGTGAATTAAGTACAGATGACCCAGGTCCTGAAGCCAAGCTCCCTCCCCCAGGGCAGACACCTGCATGGCGCCTCTCAGACTGTCACCGTGTGTCCCCAGTCTGTGATCCTGGCTTGTACCCGCCTCACGCCCTCTGGACAGCTGGCCAGCCTCCAGTGGATCACCCTGCCCTCCACATGGCTCCTTTTTCTTTTTGCTAGAATATTCTTAAAACTAAATATGATCAGTTCACTCCCCTGCTTGACAATCTGGAACTCTGGCATGACACCATGGGCCACTGGCGCTTCATGACACAGACCCAGCTTCCTGCCACGTGGTCTCAGCAGCTCAGCTGCGACTGCTAGAGTACACGGGTGCAGGCTCTGGGGCCTCTGCGTTCACACTGCTTTTGCTCTGGCTTGCACTCTTCCAGTGCCTGCTGCACCAGGTGCTCAAAGGTATGTGTCCAGTGAATGAGGGGTATTTCTGCCCCAAATCATCTGCAAAGCACCTTGGCTTTGTGACCCAGTAGCGGCAGCACGGGGCCACTTACTAACTCTGTGCCCTGCAGCTCACTCGAACTTCTCTGAGCCTCAGTTCTCATAAATAAAAGAGCCAACAACTACACAACAGGGCTGTTGCAAGCACTGACTTAGCAGGCAGAAGGTAAATACAATATGGAAGGACAGTGCATCTAAAACCACAACTATGTGAAGTAAAAACCACTCAGAACATTGCTTTCTATTTCCGAAGTACTGAGCTGAATGCAAACAGTAACAGCTGATGCATGACCAGCATTTTCTGCTCACAAACTGAAATGAATTTGAGATCAGGGAAGGATAATCCTCAAACCTAAATCCTTTCCAATGCTACTGAAGTCTCCACAGAACTCGGCTCCACTGGATCCACTTCATTCAAGAGAGCTGGCCCCTTGAGATGCAATCTGCTTCTCCTAACTGACTCAGGAAAGCAGGACTTTAAAAATTCCATTTCTCTTTCTTTTTATTTTTTGGGCAATACTTGGGATTGAACCCAGGCCACTGCACCGAGTTGTATCTATGGCCATTTAAAAAAATTTTTTGAGAGAGGCTCTCCCTAATTCAACAAGTGGTCCGCCCTGGATTCAAGCTTTGCAATCCTGCCTCCGCCCCCACAGTGCCGGGATTACAGGCAGGACCTCCACAGCCAGCTCGCTCTTTTAAATAAGTACTTCTGCTCAAGTTTATGGTGCACAAAAGCTAAGCAGGGAAGGAAGGCCGAGGCTCTCGCTGCGGCCATCACTCACCATGCAGGCGGCCTGGACCGCCTCCGACACGTTGGCGGCATTCGGCTCACACCAGAACACGTGGCACTCAAAGCGCTGGCTCCCGGTGTCCATGATGAAGGCAAACGTGTGGACGTCCTTCCCGACGCCCATGAAGGACAGGAATCGCACTCGGCACTCCACCAAGACCTCCTCTTCATTCTGCAAGAGACGCCGCTCAGCGTTCAGCATCACACTACCCCCAGGAAGCCAGGCCACCGTCACCAAAATGTTCGTCTTAAACCACAAAAGTCAGCAGATGAGATCTGGTATTAAAACATGGCCACACTGAATTCAGAAAGGACATGTGACTGTCTGGAAGGTAGGACTTTGCCTAAATGTCCAGGGAGGCCGTTACTGCTGTGGGCATCTGTTGACATTTCATCTAGCCGTGTGCACTGCCGTCATGGTAGGTGATGTGTGTTCTGATCCCACCACTGTACTCTGCACCTGTGAGCTCAGTGTGGGGAGGAACAGGCCGCGTCCTTCTCACGTGCAGTCCAATGCAGAGCACCCAACGGCTCAAAACCAGAGTGTCTGCATGAACCGCACAGGCATCGGAGGAAAGGACCCACTGTATCCCTCTCACCTGCCTCATCTACCCAAGGAAACAGCACACTGAGTCACACTTCTACCTAGATCCATGGGAACAAATCGCTGCCAAGTCAACAAACTTGTCAGATCACTTTTCCCCTTTCCACACAGGGTATCCATATGAAGCGGCATAAAGCAATGCCTGCAGTTCATTCTTCTGGGTATAAAGAAGACATCCTTCACAGCGACCATGTGTAATTTCTGAATCAGTAAACACAGCCAGAATGTCACTTGCAGATCGTAGTATCCTGACTGATGAAATATGCACTCAGGTGCAAGGGGAGTGTCACAGGCACGCTACGCTGGCCTGACAGTTGCAGGGGATTTCCCGGGAGATGTGAAACTGGGACCTGGGTGAGGGCCGGTGCCTGGGATTGGCGGCCCTAGCCAAGACACTGAGACGTTAAGGGCATGGAGACAGGCTGGAGGGACGGAAGGAAAACCAGCACAGCATGCTGGACGGGCAGGCAGGTCGGTGAGCACCCTGCCATGTCCGGAGATGAAGCGGGCTGGTGACCTGAGGTCTCTCCAGGACAGGTGCTTCACTGCAGAACGGGAGAGTGGTAAGGAGTCTGGAGCCAGAGTGCCCAGTTTCGAAGCCTGGTCCTATACTTCCATCTCTGTAATGCCGGGCAAATTTTTAACCTCTCTGTGCTTCCATTTCCTCAGCTGATTTGGACTGAGGCTGGTGCTGGCCTCTGCCAAGGTGACCAATGACCAATGACCCCTTCTCCTGGTGACAGACCGAACCCGAGCCTTCCTCCAGCGAGATACCTTTTGTGTCCAACACCTGCCAACATGGCCTGACTCACATGGAGCCCTGAGAGGGACTGGCCAGAGCCCAAACTCTAGTGCACACGATCACCTCCAGCGCACAACTGCAATCTTTTGGGCAAACAAGGAAGACAGAATCAGGAGCACCAGGATAGAAGCTCCCACGTCCCAGGGAAAGCAAAGGTGGCAAAGACGGAGGCAGAGGCCAAATCCTTTTATGAGAGTAGGGCCAGTGATTCACAAGCAAGTGCAACTCCCAGGAACACACGCCCCAGGCGTTCCCACGTTTTACAGAAGACCGCTGCATCTAAAATCTCCCTGCAGCCCAGACTGGCCAATGTCCTGCACGACCCCTACCTTCTCACTGATGACTGTCACCGTGGCATCCGCCACGTTCATGTTCACGGATGGCCAATCGTCCTTGTCGGATGAGGTCATAAGACTTTCTATGGCACTGTTCAAGGTATCCATGCCTGTGGATGGAAAAGGATTGCAAAAGCCCTAAAGCTGGTGATAACTCTCAAATGTGGGCCCAACCACCAAGTGATAGCCAAACCCAGGTTGACTTTTCTTTGTAGTTACAGAAGACACTTTATACTTTATTCTCATGTATGCCCAAAAGCCAAGAACTGCCAGACTGCAGCAGGAGGAAGGGGCATGAGCTCCTCGAGAGATCTGATTTGGGGTGTCCTGTCTGTTCAGCCAAGGATTCTAATCTCCATTGACTCCTCAGCCCTGGGGTGTGAGCAGCCTGCCCGTGTCTACCCAGGAGCTTTGGGAGGGGGCTCTGCAGAAGCCGGCATCTGCTGGAGTATCTGATCGTCTTGTATCATGCTTGACATTTAAACAAGGCCAGGTCTGACGGCCCCTTTACAGGCACAGTACGTGCTTCTCAGTGGGGCCCCTCTGTTGGGTCTTCCTACAGCCTCGGGGCTGGAGGAACCAGGGGAAGGAGTAACAACTTTATTGTGATATAATTCACACAGAATCCACTCACTTTAAGTGCACAATTCCATGGTTTTTAGTATATTCACAGAGGGTAACCACCACCAAAATCAATTTGGGAACATTTTCATCAACCCAAAAGGAAGGCCTGTACCTTTCAGGAGCTACACTCTACCCCAGGCAACCACTTACTAGCCTGTGTCTCTGGGTATCTGCCTATTCCCGACATGTTCTGTAAATGCAGTCACACAGTATGTGGTTTTGTGACTGACTTCTTTCACTTGGCTTAACATCTTTAAGGTTCATCCATGCTGCAGCGAGTTTCAGCACTTTGCTCCTTTTCACCGCCAAATAAAATTCCACCACACGGAAGCATCATGTTTTATTTAACCATTTGTCAGTCGGTACATTTGGATTTGTTACTTTTTTTTTTTTTAACTATGATACACAATGCTAGTGGATATTGCATGGACAGATGTTTTCATTTCTCTTGGGTAATATGTGCAGAACCAGAACTGCTGGGTGAAAGGTAATTATGTTCAACTGTCTGAAGAACCGCCACACCATGCCAAAGCAGCCTCGTCACGTTCCTTCGTAGTGCACAGGGGTTCCGATTTCTCCCAGACTTTTCTAGCCAGGGCAAGGCAACATCCAGCCTCCCTTCAGTGTGGTACAGCTGAGTGACCCAGCTGTGCTACGGGGAGGTGAACGGGAGGCTGTGGGTGTCACTTCGGGTCACAGCTCCTCCATCCTCGCTTCCTCCCCCCAGACAGCAAGACCTGAGGCAGGAGCCCCAGCCCTGGAGATGGAAGCCCCTGCTGGACAATGGCAGAGGACACCACAGTCCTTGGCTCCCATCCCTGGATGGCTGCACAGATGAGAAACACACATCTGTCTTACAAAGCCCCTGCCTGCTGGGCTCACATGTCCCATCTGCTTAGCTGTGAGACTTGTTTGATTAGGACTTTTTACAAGTTCTGGCTGGTGACAGAATGAGGGCTTGATTCCAGACAAGGCAAGCGGGTAACAAGGTAGACCTTACCCTCTTGGGAAGGTGAACATCTCCCATGAGCCCCTGCACACTGCGAAGTGGAAAGACAATAAAGATCTTACGTACCAACCGGTCTGTCTACAGGTAACATCCCCAGATACTGCACGTGGAACCTCTGGACCAGCTCAGTCTTTGGTGTTGGAAAATCTACTACAGGGAACAAAAGAAATACGTCTTTCTCAGTGCTTCTGCGTCCCAGTACAAAGCAGACATCACTTTAGATCTAGAATGTCCAGAACACCACCTGCGCCTGACGGCCAGCTTTAGGAAGTTGTATGAGACGTTTCTCACTCCACACACTGGGGCTCTGTCAGTCAAAATCCTATCCAGCTTCCGCTTCAAGGTAGGAAAGCCTTTGAAGGCAGCAGCTGGAGGTGGAAAGGCTGTTATTCTCTGTGGTGCACACTAAGAAATAGCTTTGGATCCCCTATTTGTTACGTGTGGCTGACGCCCAAAGAAAGTGTAATCGAAGGGCACAATCACAGACACAGGAAAAATGACTGAAGAGTTCCTCAAGTAACAGTCCACAACTTTTAACTTGGGCAATTCTTACCCTGTGGTATACATGAGCTTGAAAGGACTAACAATATCATCCTTTAATCTTTTCCAAGAGCAACAAAACCAACCTGTCCTTCCCATGAAACCCTCCTGTAACTCTGCCCCCGCCCTTGTGTTTGTTGAGTTCAATCTGCTTTTTAAGGACCTGAAACACCAGGAAGCAGCTGAGACCCTTTGGTCCTTGTCCAGATGGAGAGCACCGCAGGGCAGGGAGTTGCCCTCACCTACCTTGCAAGGGGACGTCGAGATTCACGTTGGTCCTCTCCTGTAGGGAGCTGCAGGCCAGGGCTTTGGCGTTCTTCCGTTCGGCCATAATCTAAAGGGTAAGTGAAAACCTAGCGTTGGCTCGTGGTTCAGGCTCCCACGTCTTCAGCTGGTCCAGCTAGTAAGGGCCTGAGCTGGTTTCATTTCCAAGTTCGTTAGCTTTAGTCTTCTGATTCCCTACCCCCGTATCTCTGGGCTACATACGCAATCTGAGAGGTCTGCCATTCTCTGGGGAGAATCACAGCCCTGTATCATTTGAAACTTATTTGGAACTTACAGCGCTCCTTGGCTGAAAACAACACAGCAATTAATCTTGGTGGAGCCCAGCCTGCTGGGCCACAGCAAGCTTAGGGACACAGAGGGAGGGCAGGGCAGCCCCACTGCTGCCAGCTCTGATATTTAGACACTCTTTTCAGGGCCCTCGAGATGGAGCACATGGGCTCAAATCCCAGCTGTGCCACTTACTAGCTGTGTGACCTGGGGAAGTCACTGGCCTCCTGTGTCTCATTTCCCTGACCACACATCGGAGTGACCACGGTACTTATGTCACAGGAAGGTTCCATGGATTACATGAGTGAACACATCAAGCAGTCAGAGAAGGCTCGGAATGCCAGCTGGGGGTGGTGGTGTTCTTGAACCTTTAGCCCTTATGGACACTGGTACCTGCTGTGCTCAAATCCCCACCAGTTACGTGTGCTGTGGGTTCAGGGACAGGGAAGAGGCTCACCCCTCAGTGACCTCAGCAGGAACCCAGCCTGCACCCCACAGCCAAGCTTTCCACTGCGGGGGAGTGACAGCCACGTCAGCCGAGCTCCCCTGCACCGGGCTCTCATCTGCGCCTGGATGTGGGCAAGAGCACTGAGAAAAGCAAAGCTGTGTACACCTCGGGCATGTGCTTGGGCCGGGCCAGGTTCCGGGCGCTTTACACCAGAGCCCGGCCTTCGCAGGGAAGGACTGTTTCCTATGTCAGACACTGCACTCTGCCCAGTGTCTGGAACAGCCCTTGGTGTGTAAATGTATTTGTTATGTGAACGAAGGAGAAAAATGAAAGCTGAGGTGTGCGACGCGCTGCCAGTCCCGTCAGCGCACGAACGTGGGCGCAGGCTGGAGAAACGCGGTGATCTCGGGCCCAGCACCTGCTCTGCAGGCCCTGCCTACCGCGTGGTCAGCCTGGTGACTTGCAAGGCAGCTCTCTCGCCCCTGCCCTTCTCGTCCCTCTGTCTGCTCAAGGAGTGAGAAGGAAGAGAGGTGGCCCTCGCCCAGGTGAGGATTTTACTTTGGCACCTGTAGCCACTGGCGCTGGCCTGGGCTGGGTCTCCCCAGCTCAGGAGAAACCACAGGAGGGAGGCTGGGTAGTGACACCAGAGGCGATGGTAAAAATCTTGCATTTAGATTCTGTCGACTAAACAAATCTGGGGAATGGAGAGCCTCAGATGAGGGAAGCTGGTGACACAGTGTGCTGGGCATCTGGCTGACCACCACTGGGGTGAACGAAAAGCAAGGGGTGATGTGACTGCCAGAACTCCAAGCACCCAGCACAGGCCTTGGAGGTCAGACAACAGAGGAGCCCACCCACGAGCATGGCAGGGGCTTTCCGGACCAGGGCCCGAGCCGGAAGGGCAGCCTGGCTCACAGAGCGAGGAAGCCCTCTCGCTGCTGCAGACTGCAGCGAAGTGTTTGGAGGTCCCAGGGGGAAAGCCTTCAGGTCAACCACAGAAAGCACATGCTAACAGCTGGGGCGCTCAGCGGGGGAACAGACTCCTGCACAGTCTGAGGCCCCCGGAAGGCCAGGGCTGCGGCAGTGCAGGAGGCCATGCCGGAGGTGAGGGGACCAGACAGGGCGTGAGGCGGACTGGTGGGCCAGGCTGGCTGCCCTCACTCTGAGACCCGGGGACTCTGGCTGAGGAAGCGGGGACAGTAACCACGGCCTTGCCTCCCAGCTGGAGAATGAGCTGCCAGGAGCTGCTGTGCGTCACTTGTCAGGTCCGTGTGTGTTCACGGCAGACCCAGCTGCACACACCTCCACACACCCCTGCTGGCTTCTTCTCACCGTCTTTCCTCCTGTCCTGTTCTCCACCTGAGTTCACTCTTGGGAGTGCTGTGTTCCCACATGGCCCTTTCCCCACCATTCCGGGGACACATGGCCTCCACTGCACCTGGCTCTGGCTGGCTGACCTCTCTCATGTAACTCACCTCAGCCTGCTCGAAAAACAGCTCTCCGCACTTGGTAGAAACTGCTACTGGGAGCAATACCCGGCCCGCAGCAGGACCGCCTTGGCCCTCGGTAGGCGAGGCTTCTCAATTCATGGGCCCAGCAATCTATCTGCTTCTTCCTGAGCTCAACTTGCAAGTCAGCTCTCTTGCCCTCGCCCTTCTCGTCCCTCTGTCTGCTCAAGGAGTGAGAAGAAAGAGAGGTGGCCCTCGCCCACCTTACCTTGGAACAGATTTCGTGGAGACTCGTGGCAATGGCTTTCGCTGGTGTGTCACATCGAAATACATGACATTTCAAAATTCTTGTGTCTTTATCTCTTGCTACATAAGCAAAATCCCTGTGCAAACAGAAGTTTATCGGGACGTCAGAAGAGGGAACATCTTACGAACACATACTCCAGTTAGGAATGTTAACAGAGCTAGCAGCCAGCGTGTCAGTGGTGGACAAAGATGCAATGACCTTAAAGAAAACAAAAACGAACTACAACAGCTAGAGAAGACAGAAGCACAGTTTTATGGATATGAGGAATTGGTTTCTAAGTAACGTAACTACAATGTCCTCCAAGTCCTGTCTCTCGGACTCTTAGAATTGCTAACAACACTGAACGAACACTGGATTTTGTATCCATCTGGTGCAATAACAAACATCACAATCACCCAGCAGAACACAGGCTTGGAATTGCACGTGACATAAAGACAAACATAGCCAAAGCAAAACAGGCTCTGATGAGTGAACAGGGGACGGCCAGACCCACAGCTGCCGGAGAAAGTCGATGGGCGATCAGAGGGAGCGCTGAACACAAAGCCACAGGGGCTGGAATCCCATCAAAGGCATCGCATTTCCATAAATGCTTCTCGCACTTGGGCTCCCAGGGAGACAGCAGCATCCTTGCTTTGTATCCTGTTAGCTCAGACACCTCCGTGAGCAAGCTCCGCTGGATTTTAGCATTTGTTTTATTGATAGAAAAGGATATCAACTATGGCGTTACTTGGCTTCACAGAACCATACAACTAAATTTCTCCCTGTTACTACTGGAGGTCAGTGGTTCAAAGGTGAAAGTGTTCCTGAAAAATCAACGCTCAGCTTTACCCATGTGGTCATGGATCACAGTGATTAATCTGCGCAAGACACTGAGCCAGGATACTGTCTGCTGATGGAAGCGGATGAATTTATTTTTAAAGTATTTTTTTAATGGAAGAATTGGCAGTCTTTTCATAGACTATGACACGTCCTTTCCTCGAGATAACCATGGTTTCTTTGGAAAGGCATAAGGATCTATCCCTGAGGCAAACGACCGCTGTGAAGGTCTGGCTGGAGAAAATGTGCAATTCAGGGGAGGGTGAGCTGCTGAGGAACGGACTGCAGAGAAGCCCATCTCCTTGCCTTGTGTCCTGGGCAGCCCCAGAGGGGACGTCCTAGCCCACGCTCCAGGTCAGGCCAACCCGCTGCCCTGTAGGCGCCACACCCGACTGCTGTGTCTGCCCTGCCCTACCTCCCCCTGCTCAATCCCACAGCCTTGCTCAGGTAGCATCCTCTGTACTAGAACCAGACTCCTCGACCTCAGCCTCCAGCACCATTTTACCACTGGAAATCTGAAGACCCTGCTCTCTTTCCAGCACTCAGCATTCTGTGCAAGTCCTGACCACTGTTCACACCACCTCCGCCCAGCTGCCACTGTTCAGCCAGGGCTTGGGGTGGCTCCTTGCACACGCTGCACTTACACTGGCTTCCAGCAGTGTCCAGTCTACCTTTCCCATACGCCATGAAGATGACTGGGCACTCACCCACCCCCGGCACCTAGTCCAGCCTGGCTACCACAGGGAGTAGGAAGGTCTGCTGAGTGTCCCTTCGTCCCCGAAGTGCAGGGTTTGCTCCCCTGTCCCTGTCCCTGTTTCCTGTGGGGAAAGCTGGCCCTTAGGCAGAGGTGTGAACGGTTCCATGAGAGGAGGGCTGGGTCTGGGTGAGGAGCGGGGCTTGGACTCTCAGGGCTGAGCACAGTCTTGTTCCACGTTGGGTTCCTGAGACCTTTGCATCCTTGTCCCAACCACCAACAAGGTCACTCAAAAAGAAATACCCGGGGGTATAGCTCAGTCGTGGAGCATTTGACCGCAAAAAGAAACACCTCATTGGTGGACGCCAGGCTCAAGGCAGCCTTTGTTTTTGGTTCCCGTCCCTTTGGCTCTTGTTTCCCAGGGGGATCATAAAGAACCACACACAAGGTCTCACCACACACCTCTTCCTTTAACACGTTCACTGTGGGGCCATAGCTCGTATGTCTCACTGTCGGGCGGCTTGAACCACCTGTGGTACATGCAGGATTATCCCACCGGGTGGCATTTATTAATTTATTATTTTGTTAGTAAAAAGACCAATAAATGTGATTAGATCCATTTGCACCACCAGTGGTACAAGCTGCCCGATGGGACAGTCATTTGCCCCACCAACCTTCGGGTATTGTTCTCCAACTGAGGAACTCTCCCTCCACTCCAGCAAATGTGGGGCTCTATGTCCACTTGCTGTGGGATCTCCCGTCTTGGGGACCAGTGGCCCTCCCTGCAGGGTCCAGAGTGGACCCACCCTTCTCGGGATGTCCACCTCCCAGGCCTGCCTGGCCCTCTGGCCCTTAAGGCCCCACCAAGGTCTAAATGCTCACAGTACATGAAGAGCTCTGCCCTGTAGAGGCCTGTGGAGAAACCCATCTCCAGGGCGGCTGCACAGGTCTCGGCCGCATGTGTCCTTGCTGAGAGGAGCAGGAAGTAGCCGGGGTGGTGGGGGTGGATCAGGATTCAGCCAACCCAACCTCAGGTCTCATGCCCAGTCCCCCTTAGACACAAAGGTTGAGCACCCCAGATCCAAACATCCAGAATGCAAAATCCCCAACTTTTTTGGGCACTGACATGCTGCCACAAGCAGAAAATTTCATAGCAGGAAACTTTGTTTCATGGACAAAATTATTAAAAATACTACATAAAATTACCATCAGGCTATGTTTACTGGTTGTATATGAAACAAATAAATTTCATATTTAGACTTGGGCCTCATTCCCAAATTATCTCATAACATAGATGCTAATATTCCAAATTTTGAAAAAAAAAATCTCAAATCTGTAACACTTCCAGTCCCAAGCACCTTTGATAAAGGATACTCAAACTGTACAGCCTTGGGCATGGAATTCAACCTCATCTTTGAGGGGGTTGAAAAACTTGGTTTTCAAGCTCCCTCCTTGGCTCTGCCATTCTCTGATGTGATCTTCCAAGGCCTCGCACTCTCCGTGACCCCCGCAGGCCTCAGCGTCCGATCCCAAGGTCACCGACAGGATGAGCGGCCCCTGGTCGCGAGCAGTGGCTCGTCCTATCAGACTGCAGCTGTGTGCCCTCTCTTCTTTCACACATGACCCCTTAGGCATAATTTTTAAAATTATTATTACTAATCTGCTTTTTGTGTCTGCTCTGGGAATGGCAATGCATGCCTTAAGGGTAACCATCTGGAACCCACGTCTACCCAAAGGAGAAATTTAGAAGCCTCAGACTTTTGGGGAGAGATTCTCACACTTTGGTTTTTTCCTTAAAGCACCCATATCTTTTCCTGGTTCCTCTCAGGTACCAGGCTAATGCAGGAAGGGCAGAGACCTGTGAGCCCAGTAACAACCCCTCCAGGGGCTTCATCTGCTTCTTTTGTCTTTTCTGTCTGTGGAGGTCAAGAGATTTGCGTGCCCCCTCTCTTATCCTCATGGCACACATCCTGAGTCCCCCTCAAATAGCTGGCAGCCCCATCGCAGAGGTGTGTGGGATGCAGCGAGGACTTTCCCTTAGTCCTGGAGCAGGGACAAGCTGTGCACTGCAAAATACAAGGCTGTCTAATCTGCCCGTTATTCAGGCTGAAATCCACGTGCAGCTTAACTGGTCGCTCTCAAATTTGTCATTCAGCACCTGGCTTCTGAAGAAGGTTCTGGGGCAGACACAGCACTGCTCCCCTCCTGCCCCCAAAGGCCATCTTGTCCTAACCCCAGCGCTCATCCTTTTGCAGATGAGCTAGACTACAGCTCCCGAGATGACGCTCCCTGGATTATCCGAGAGGGCCAGTGAAACCGGAGGCCAGGGCAGGAGAGGAGAAGCAGGGAGAGGAGGGAGGGGACCTTCCCAGGGTCTCCAGCGGGAATGCAGCCCTGCCGACACTGTGGCGATGTGTTTTAGCCCGAAAGACCCATTTTGGACTTCTGACCCCCAGAACTGTAAGATTAAGTCTGTGCTGCTTTAAGCCACTTAAGCTTGTGATAATTTACTACAGCAGCAACAGGAGACCAATACAGCTGCCATTTGGCTCTGTATTTTAACTACATTATGATATGGCATTCAAGATTTATATTTTTTAAAATACTCAATTCGGTTCCCTTCCTCAACCACCCATGGCGCCGCGGTACGGGGCTGTGGTGTGGCTGGAGAGACGGTGTCCAGGACTCAAGTTGTCTGCGCAGCGCCTTGTGCCCAGCTAGGACTTTGGCCTTCACTCTGCCCTGCTCGAGCCTTGGAGTATCATGTGTGAACAGCTGGTGTGTTGCGATGCGTCCTTCTGGTAGAAGCAGATGGGTGGAGGGAGGGAGGACATTTGGGGGCTGCTTCTGCGGTCCAGGTGGGGAGGACATGAGGCAGGTGGGGGCAAAGCCAGCTTCTGTGAGGACCGGGAGAGGATGCGGATGGGAAAAGATGTTGGAAGGATCATGGCGAGGCAGACAGGTGTGTAGATGAAGGAGACAACGGAGAACAGCCCCAAGGTCTCTGCTAGGTCAGCCAAGGGCCCCTACAGCCGGGGTGGGGGAGGGGCACAAGTAAATGGGAGGCACTGGAGGCCACAAGGAGGAAGCCAGCCATGCAGGTGGACAGGTGGACACTTGGTCCCTGAGCTCAGGCCTGAGGTCTGGGTAGGAGACATGGATCTGTGCTTAAGTCAGGGAGGAGATGAGTGTGGAAGATGAAAGAAGGCTACACAGGGCCCGAGGCCTGAGGAAGACAGACATTCCAAGGCCTTTCTGAGGCAGAAGGGCCAATGAGAACATGGAGGATGAGTGCTGGGGACAGGGAAGGCCCAACAGAGGCTGAGTCCCAAGACATCAAGGAAAGGGTGGTTCTGGGAGGAGGGGAGACTTCCCAGGGCTGAGGGACCAAGCAGTAAGACAGACTTGCATGGCATTAGGCAGGACTCATAGAGGTTCTGGCACTGTGTGGTGGACAGAGGTTGGCCGGGCAGATGCAGGGACATTTTAGGAACCTTCACAAGGGCTTCCTGCCACTTCTGCCTCTCTCCTCCTATGACAGCAGTCTTGGCTTCCACAGAGCCATGTCCCAGCTTGCCAAGATGGCCTTATCTGTTACTCCCCAGTGACTGGGTCCCACACACAGCCAGGCGTCCTCCAGGGACCAAGGACCTCACCTACAAAACCACAGCAGGCCTACACGGTTGCCAAGCCCCAGTCAGAACACAGTTCCTATTTTCCCACCAATTCTTCTGGACACCGGTCTGAGGGGCTCTATCTGACCCTCAGCAACAAGAGCCATTTTTATCCTTTGTTCCGCCTCACACACCACATACAACACAGGGCCAGGAGCCATCTGCAAAAAGTCATAATGGGGGGCTGGGGATTTAGCTCAGCGGCAAAGCGCCTGCCTGGCAAGCGCAAGGTCGTGAGTTCGGTTCCTGGTATCGGAGAAAAACCATAAAAAAAAAAAAAAGTCATAATGGACCCCCAGAGTCTCACTCCACTTGTTTCCTGCAGGGATGGCAATCAAGCAGTTTTCTTCCAAAACAAGCAACTGGGTTCGTAGCTGTAGCTTCTCAGACCTCCTTAAACCATTAGCAGAAGCGAGTACCAGGAACCAGCTACCTTTCCCCATTTGATTACTGAGCTCTTACGTTTCTACCTTTTTTTTGGTTCCTGTCCTTTTTCTATTTTCCCCAGTAATTATTCCCCTGGAGGACTGGCTTTAAGTTCTGCTGCAGAAAAATGTCAGCAACAAGACATCTTTGACAGCCTCAAATTTCTTAATGGCAAAGAAAAAGGATCAAAGATTGCTTTTCTTTTTCTCAATTGTATGGCATTCTAATCTTCCTGTCGAAGCTTGATCCATCTTTATGGAATGAATGAAGAAAGAATTCTTTAAATGGATTCTAGGAAAAAAAAAACCTAGCCAAGACAGAATAATATAATCCCTAAATTTCTCTCTTGCCTTTTAGGGTAAGTGGAATTTGCTTATGTGTTTATTTCTCCAACTGTAAGAGGGGGCTGCAGACCTCTCAGTTGTCACACAGGGTAACTTTTTGAAGTCCTTTCTTTAGCAGCCCCTAATACCTGGAATACCTAGAATAGGGCAGGGATATGAAATCTCATTTCCTTCATGTATCAGCCTGTCCTGTCGTTGGAAGGCTCTCAGTGAACCAAAATATATATATATATTTAAATGAGAAACCAAAACTTGCCTCCCTGCAACCACTGTTGGCTAGATCTAGTCTTGCTTTCTGGCCAGAACAAGCTGACCTTGTCAGCTACATGACAGCCTACATGATGACCCTCCTTCCGCCCATCCAGTCAGCTCACTCTCCAGTCTCTCTCTGCACAGTGCCTCTGTTGCTATTCCTTACGCAGACCGTAACGTGATAACATCTGTCACATACTTCATATTTGCTGAGGTCAAATACATGCTTTTACGTAGGGAATCTAAAGGGTGGCATAGGATAGGCATCTGACGAATGGTAGTTATTATTATGAGGGAAAAGAAGGCAGAGAGAAAGCCCACTTTGAAATACTGCCTCCTTATCCAGAAAGGATGTTCTAATAAATGTCTGCACTCATTTGAACTGCACAGAGACTTCCTAAAACAGCCCCAATTACCCTTTCTTCCCAGGTTGTCAGTTGGGTGAAGCTATAAGCCACCAGAGTTTTACCAGCACAGCGAAGCTCCCACCTGCGAGCAAGGATGAAACAACAGCGAAGGGACTTGGTCTGAGCAGCACGTTTCTAGCTCTTTTTGACACAGGGGTCTCTCCTCTTTGTTTCACCTGCAGGGCCTGGCGTGGGATTCCATAAGGGACTTGGAAAGGGAGCCCACCAGAGGACCCACTGTAATTACAGGGCCCCAGGGCTGTACCCAAATGTGGTCTGGCCTGGAAGAAAAATGAGTCCTGTTTCCAAGACTCTCTGTTCTTGTTTCTGGGTTATGCTTGAAAAAGCTTGTTGTGGGCACAAAGGGACAGGGAAGAGGGAGGAGGGACACAAGACAGCTCATCTTCCTGCACGGCCAATCCAGAACGTCTGTGTTTGGCGCGGTTTTTCTTGTGCATTTTCCCCACTAGCACGTGCACCACATGTGAGCATCCTGAATCTCACAATGCTCAGCCCGCAGCCCTTCTTTTCCTCTTCACAGGCTCGGGAGGAGGCTGAGTTCTGGAACTCTGAGGGAGACATCCCAGCGGCTCAGCACCTGGGTGCGCTCCTTCTTTACTGGGGACTCTCCAGCAGGCACTTCTGTGAGAGGGACAGGCTGGGTGAACGGCAGATTTGCATGTGACCCACCAGTAATTATCAGTGCAGCTTGGGAAAACCAGCGTTTATCTGTAGCCCTCTCTAGGGTAGAGGGCTTGCTGTTAATATTCAGAGCAGCTGTTCCCCTGTGAGGCGACCTGCGTACACGGAGAGGGGAGGGGAGGGGAGGGACTCAGGAGAACCTGCACATCTCTGCACCGCCGACTCCAGCGGGACTCGGCCTGCCTTCGGGTGAGAGAGCCGAGGACCGCACGCCCAGCCCTGGTCCTCCAGAGCCACCTCCCTGTGCCACGACCTCCTCAAAAGGCCTAAGTTCTCCTACTCACACCTCTGGAAGACTGACCTTGGGCGTGTGTCTCACTGGTCTGTGCTGACTTCCTCTCCTTCAAAGCCCCGAGCAATGCCAGCAGTCATGGCCGGGGCAGAAACACCTGCCAGCCTGGACGGTCAGGGTGGCCCAGTGAGCTCAGGGAACTGCTGGCAGGCAGAAGACTTACCTTCACTTCTCGCTCCCAGCCAGCCAAGGAGCTCCCCTGAGAGCAGCTCCCACACCAAGAGCAGCCCTGCTTAGCGTCTCTTCACTTTGCCCAGCAGTGACCACAGCCGTTTTTTCAAGGACAAACACTCAAAATGCCCTTCTTCCCTCAAAAATAGAGCTTTTCTTAAAAAATGACATGCTAGAGCTAGAGGATGGTGGAGCTTAAAGCTTCCAAATACCCAACGGGAAGGCTGACATTCAGAGCACGGGCAAAGGCATCTGAGGTCTAAATGCGGCTGCTTTCATGCTTACATGCTCTCCATGGTTCTTTCTCCTGGGTGGCAAAGGAGTAGAAGTCCACACATTGTGGCTAATAATTGATAATGAAATTGACTCAGTGCTTCTGGCTAGTAGGCTGATGTCAAACATGACCATCAGAACTCTAGAAAATACAGATGCACTAATATTAACTCTTCAAGGAGCATGAAAATCCTCCTTGTATAACATGATCTGTAACCCAAGCATTTCTATCCCACTCACTTCCTTGCATGCTGACCGGGTTTTCAGCTGTTAGTAATTACCAAGTGACCACATTGCTACTACACTTCACTGCTCGGCCCATCACTTTCCCCAGACAGGGTCAAACCCAGCAGAGGACTAGGGCCCCAGACGTAACTCCAGGCTCTGTTGGACATGATGGACACAAATGGTGAAACAACACAAACAAAGTTCTGCCCGTCAAAGGCAAGGACAGCTGTGAGGATGGTGATGCGTATGGAGAAAGCAAGTGAGCTCTGCCAGACACGGAAGACACCACACAGGGGAAGGAGCGAAAGTCGGCTGGTTACCTCTCTCTGAGTCCGGGCAGGCATGAGGGAACAGAACAGAAACAACACGTTAGCATTCACACTGTATCCGGCAAATAACACAGCAACTCTGAGCAATGACAGCCCACCTTATTCCCAACTTTGCAGCAATGAATAGCCCTCCGGTGCTTATTTTAGCTGAACTCTATCCCCCAGAAGAGTGTATTTTGAGCCATGTTATGATGAAGCCAAGAGATTCCAGCTGAATTTACAGAGGCAACATGTCAACCGGGGGAGGTAATCAAGCTTAAAATATCACAGTCAACTACAGGAAACTGCAGTAAACACTGGCTGAGGACTTACTGTAGACTTGCCACTGCTACCTGCTCCTGATAAAAACCACACAGCAACGACGACACAGCCCAGCCATACTCATTTACAAGGCTTCGACATCCTATCAAAGCCACAATACAGAAATGCAGTACTTGCATGAAACGCATCCCTGCTCGGGGCAGCAGCGGGGAGACAGAGCAGAAAGTCAAGGGCGGAGGTAGGGAGGGCAAGAGCCAGCAGATCCCAGAGCCAAGGGCAGAGGACAGAGAAGTCCAGGGAAGAGAGGAGAGGAGAGGAGCGAGGGCAGCCTGGGGTTTGGAGGTGGCACACTTTGGTTCCATCCCCAGAGCTGCCTTGAGCCACCAGGGATGCTGAAGTCCCTTAACCGTTGACCTACAGTTGTCCCCACTCCCTTCTCGTCTTGTCCCAGACAATCTGGAAGGCCCCAGGGGCCGATCCCCCCGAGGAGTGACACATAGGCTTCACATACAGACTGGATGGCAGAGGTGGGAGTGCAGGCCAGGTAACACAGACAGGAAGAAAGCCACGGCCACAGAGGCTGCTGTCCTCCGCTGTCCCAGCAGTGGGGTCATGCAGCGGCCAGCGGGGCCCGGGGGGCTGAGAGCTAACATCACGGTGTGAGCGCCCTGCACACCAGACAGCAAGCCACACAGCCGTGAAGCAGAAAGGCAGAGCTGAGCCCCCAGACACGGGCCGATGACCGTGATCCACGGTGACACGGGAGGAGGAACCGACAAGCCTAAGCAGCAGTGACAAGGCCTCAAGGGGAAACCAACACAAGGTGGAGCATGTACTTTAATATGTGCTGGGATTACAGGCATGCGGTACCTCACCCAGGGGAACAATTATCCTAATTTATTGAACTCTGGCTCTGTAGACCTCCTTCTAGCAGCCTGCAGGCCAATATCACTGCTGTCACTGACAAATGAGGAACCAAGTTCAGAGAGGTTGAGGAACTTGGTCAAAGTTGCACACACAGCTAATATTGGTAAAGATGGGTTCATTACAGGCTGCAGGACCCTAATTCTAGTCTTCTTCCATGTACCTCTGATAGGCGCCTCAGACTTCTACACAACCGTGCAGAGCCCTCTAATGATTTGTCCCCCGAATGACAAACCCAGCAAGTCCCTACACACAGGTGCACAAAGCAGGGCTGAAGAAGACTTGGGCAAAGAACTTGGCACAAAGAGGAACAAGATGGCCCAGCTGCTGGGAAGCACTGTGGGAGAAGCGAGGCGGGTGGGCCTGTGCTCCTTGGGGCTGGGTGCTCGCCTTCTCCTTGCCCACTCTGCCTCCATTTCTGGGGCTCCCCTATGTGCTGGGCACACTGAGGTAGGAGCCCCTGGACACAGATTCCTCATCAGTGCCAGCAGGACGAGGACACTGGCTCAGGGCCACCGGAAGACGCGTGCAGAGCACAGCCTTGGTGATCTGCATCAGGCGAGCCGTCACCCCAAACTCATCGGCGGGTTCAGGCGTCAGCAGGGCCATGCCGGGCAGCACTGGAGAGGGACTCTTCCTGGACGGACAGTCACCCGGGCGAGGGGATGTAGCCTCTCTTACACTTGCTGGATACCACCTTCCACAGCAGGACGTGGGGTCACCCCCAGCTCAGGTCCCTCTGCATTTCCTGGGCCGCACCTATGGAAGTGGACGCCTGGCAGCAGCTCAGTTTAACAGAAAAGAGTGCAAGGGCCTGGATTTTTGTCCCGGGCAAGCACACAGCTATGCCCCTTGAGCAGATCGCTGAGTGTGGTGGATTGACAACTGGTAGGCAACTTGCAACACCCAGCCAAACTGAGTCAGCATGGTGCTGGGTGTGGGAGGTCCACCTGAGGATTGTTGCCAGTAGCATAAGAGGCAGAACCAGAGAAGAAAAAGGGAGAGGCTGTTGGGAGCTGGTAGAAGCTATTGGGAGCTGTTGGTTTTCCTGGACGACCTTGTCATGCTGGCTTCCCTGATGAACTCAGCTGTTCTCATTGTCCGAGGAGGTCAGGGCCTCACTGTCACTGAGAATGGCTATGGTTCACTTTGGGGGAGCTCTGGTTCTCACTCTGAGCATGGCTTCCTGGCCACAGAGGGGAAGATGCGCTGCTCAGTATCCTGGAGAAGCTTGTCGCATTGGTTTTCCTGATGGGAACTCGGCTGTCCTCATTGTTGGAGGAGTTCAAGATCTCACTGTTGCTGAGGATGGCTGTGGTACTTTTCAGGGGAGCTCTAGTTCTTACTTTGAGCATCGCTTCCTGGCTCCAGTGCAGATCCCTCAGCCTGCTAGCACAGATCCTTCATCCCGCTGGCACAGATTTTCTAGCTTCCACCACTGACCTTTGGACCTTCCCAGTGCAGATCCGTGAAACAGACCTGCACGAGACATTACCATGGGCTCTAGGCCTGCAGCCGGACTCATGCAGGACATTACCATGGGATCCAGGCCCTCAGCTGGATTCTTTGGTCTTTACTGCATGGACAGATTTCCTGCACTGTCTTTTTGTATATGATTCTTTGGGTGACTTATAAGTAATCTTATAAAATATGTGTCCTGCTTATATCGTTCCCCTTGCAATAACCCCAAACTACGACACTGAACTTCCCAGAGCCTGTGCCTTCCTATTTCACATGAGAGGCTCTTAGCGTTCAGATTGTTATCAGAAAAAGATGTTAGTGCTTTGACTCTGACGACAGAGAAGAATGAGCAGCGAATGTTCCTTGAAAAGCTCTTGGTTTATGCCAACCTTTAATTTCTTATTCCTAATAAAATACTTATGTCTGGTGTATGATAAAAACAGCCCAATAATCCTGAATCTAAAGACCTGAGAACACAATCTGTTTCTTTTGCATATAATTATGACTGTTGCCTGGGATATTTTAAATCAGACCCACTGCCAATTAATCACATAAGGAAGTAACTAATATGCAGCCACTATGTTTCTCTCTGAAGTCAGAACTTGGAAAAGGACACTTTAACTTCGAACACTGTTGATTCTTTGGGGGATAGTAGACACTGCTTGATTTAAGTGTGAGGGGAAATCCAGCTATAAATAGGGACTTCAGAGGATCCCTGAAACATCTTCAAAAATCCACAAGGGTCATAGATAGTGGCAGATGCTCTGCCTAATTTAACGCCATGCAAATTTGCTGTTACAAAGAAAACCATCAGCCCAAAGCTGGGCTTCTGCACAAGACAAGCGATTCTGTGAGCGTAGAGGTTAAATTTAGAGTGGGGCACAGGCTCACTCCCTTTTCTCTGCACAAGATGCCAGTGGAAAGAATTAAACCCCAGGATTAATTCCTCTGGCGCCGCACACCCCACGGCTGCCTGGTCAGCATGCTCTTGGGGCTGCTCCCTGGGAAAGTGAACGCATGAGTAATTGGCAGTGTTTTCCTGTACATAAGCTGGAAATAACAGAACTACCTGGCAGGTAACCGGCAGCAAATGATAGGAAATCCCTAAGATACAGCAGTGGCAAAGGCACACACTCTATCCCGCCTTTTTGGGAGAGGACACCGCAGTCTCCTCCCCCCTGGCTGCGCCACTAGGCAACACATGACGTCTACTTCTCATATGACCACACAGGCAAGGCCTCTCCAGTGCCCCGCTGGCTCGCAGGCACTTCTGCAGAACTCTATGATGTGCGGTCCTTTTCTGAGGGTGGTGGGATTGCACCTGGCCTCCTCACAATGAGCTACATCCCCAGCCCTTTTAAAACATGTTATACTTTGAGACAGCGTCTAAGTTGCTAAATTGCCCAAGCTAAGTTTGAACTTGGGATCCTCCTGCCTCAACCTCCCAGAGTGCTGGGATAACAGGAGTGAGCTACTATGCCTGGCTGCATGCTACTTTTTGATACTTGTCTGTCATGAAAATTCTTACACTGGCTTCTGTACCCGACGGCTTATTTTTCCCCCAGCTTCATGTTTTTCCCTCCTTTGTGACTGATATTTATTAGCAGTTTGCCCTTGGTGGGGGTCTCAGTCTCTTTGTTCTTGAGTTTCTTCCTCTGTGAAATGGGCACACTAGTGGAACTCACATCCTAAGAGAGCTGTAAGGACTGCACATGAGTTAATCCACAGAGAACTCCTTTGCACTGCAGGAGTGGCTTGCAGTGTAGACTTGTTTGGTGGGCTAGGCCTGGGATCGCTTCGACAAGGTCAGAGGCTGGCTGAGGGGAGCCATGCCTACTATGTTTTGAATCATGCTATCTTTTGAAATATGATGACAACAATTCAGAAAAAAGTGTGCATGGACTAACAACTTTACATATAACTTTGAAGGGTACTAGAGCTGGAAAGTTTCACTGATCCCTGAAACTCTTTCCCGGACCCCTATGGAATCTGCACCCTACAGGTAAAGGACATCAGAACTGAAATGAATACCAAATTGACGCAAATTTCCCATCTGGATTCTGGTGGCGTTCAGAGGCTTCAGCTCAGAGAAATGGCCTATCCTTCCAAGGACCAAAGGGTGAGAGGAACACCTGCCCTGGACCAACTGTGCTCCCCTTTCCAAAGCAAGCTCCCCTCCTATCTGCCCACAGCACCATGCAGTCACAGCTATTAAGCAGGGAGTCAGAGTTCCAACGCGATTAAGTGTGATGCCCCAGGATTTAGATCCGTGTAAGGTTATTGAAATTCAAGGCACATTCTTCTAAACAAAGGACTTTCTCATGCCAATGGAGAGAAGACACAATAGTTACCAGCCAGCTTACCAATGAGCGGAAAAAAGAATATTTAAAAGCAAGCAGGGAATGAATATTTAAAAAAAAAAAATTCATCTTTGAAGACAGGAAGAATTAGCAAGCCTCAGCTTCCTTCCTGAAGTACAAATGGAAAGATACAAACACTACATGCCCAGAGGGCTCCTATCTGATAGTCATGAAGTGTGTGAACCATAGACTCTGATACAGAATAGGGAGGATGACAGCTCCTAGAACCCACAGAGAGGTTTCTTGTAAGAAGTGCCCTGAGGATACAGCCCTGGCAGGAACAGGTGAGGGCTACACAAAATCCTGTAAAACCGCTGGGGATGTAGCTTAGTGCCTAGAGTGTTTGCCTAGCATGCGCTGCAAACAAACAAACAAACAACAAAAATCCCAACCCAAACCAAACAACCCAAAATTCCACAATCCCCAAAAAATAAAGCACAACTAGGGACAGCCCATGGTGAATTCCCTTCAACTCCATGCACGCAGCCAGTAGACGGCCTCCCATGGATAAGCCAGGCCTTAAGTCAGTTTCTAGCTTCCTGAGAACACTTGGGACGGTCAGCATATGATCACCTCTACCCGCCACACACTTCTTTGTGCAGCTGGAAGGAGACTAGGGTAGCTAACACAGAAGGTAACATGCTTGGCCTTCGTTTCAATTTTATTAATTTCCATCTAGGTACAAGTATTCCTGACATTCTGTACACCCAATAATAGCTATAGAAAAGTAGCATCAACACTACCAAGGCTGATTACTACTAATAAAATAACAATGAGATGAGCAGAAGGCCTCTACACAGCCTGGCTCCACTCCTGGCACAGAGCAACCAACAGACCCAGGGTACCCAGCAGTCCTCTGTCCAGTCAGTTTTACTCCAGGGAGCATCCTGATTCTCACAGTGCAAAGGAGGACTCTCAGGTTCAGGGAATTTAAATGGACTTGCTCAAGGCCCCCAGCTAGGGGGGTTGAAGAGGTTGAGCCCTTCTCCTCTGCCATGCGGTCTGGGCGGGGTCAGGTACCTGACTAGTTGGCCTTGCTTAGGACCTCACCCCTTGCTGGAGAGATGGCC
Organism: Chinchilla lanigera; assembly: GCF_000276665.1. Taxonomy (NCBI): domain Eukaryota; kingdom Metazoa; phylum Chordata; class Mammalia; order Rodentia; family Chinchillidae; genus Chinchilla; species Chinchilla lanigera. The sequence goes on along the minus strand of NW_004955443.1, from coordinate 6,756,191 downwards.
CAGCTCTCTCTCCCCTTCTCTCTCTGTCCACTGCTACTGCTCTCAACACTAACTTAAAGCCGTTTCAGTTTAAATTCTTTTCCCCACTCCCTGGCTTATATTCAGCACCAAATTCCCAGCCTCCGCTACCCTGGGCTTGCAAGTACACAAGCTCATCCCTGCCTTGAAGACTTTGCATTTGCTATTCCTGATTCCCAGAGAGCTCATTGCCCCACACCCTCCTGTGCAGACACCTCGAGATCACTGCCACCTCCACTGGATTAATCCACAGAGAACTGGATAAACCCTCATCAGGACCAACGCTCGGCCATCCGAAACTGCCCTCCTTATCTGTTCATCATCCGTCTCCCTTCCCTCCACCAAAAGTCAAGTGTGAGCAGGGCCTTTTCTGCCTTGACCACACACCACTGCCTGGCACAGAGGAGGCAGTCAATGAACATTCTGAAAGAGTGTACGAACTCTGAACAGGACCGACAGAGGACTCCCTCCCATTCCTGATCTAGTGGTAAGAGGGAGTTGGCTGGATTTTTTCACTCCTATTGTTGTTTATCGCAGACAGCACTTTAAAAATGACTTTAGCTCCTATTCCAATTTCATGTCATCTGAAATAATGTTAATACAACATATTTCACCAGAACGGGCAGGAGGCAGAGTTCTGGGCGGATCATTAATCTCTGTGTCTCTATTTGAAACCAAAGCAAATCTGTACTCCGATCACTTCCAGCGAAATGACAAAGGTGATTCCAGGGCCCCTAACTGGATTCCTTCTTCGGACATTTGTCTAAATGAAAAACAGAGCCTCTGCTCCTAGAAATCAATAAATAAATTTCCCTTGTATACTGATTTCTATCAAGATTTACCAGCTCCATAGATAATTTTCTTTATATTTGTACTGCTCATTACTTGGGGAACCCAAGACAATTCACCCCACAGGAGCTGAGCCAGCAGGCCGCCAAGGGCTACAGTGGGAGGCACGCCGAGTACCGAGAGGGACGGGGAATCCCACAGGAGCTGCCTTCCTCCTTTCTAAAGAGGTTAGTTTTTACTGGCAGTCAGTCTCTTGTTCCAGCATTTTGTTCTTTCTTTTCAATTAAATATGGTAAGAAAAACCTTAAGAAAACAAAACCTAGGGTGTTACTGTTGCACCATCCTGTTGTTACCATGTGAATCTGCCTTCTGTCATCATCCATATTGGACAACTAGGACCAACAAACCATCTCAAGAGGCTGAAAGTGGAGTTAAAGCCCTGATTGTCTGCAAGAATTCTCTCTGGGGACTAGACTTTAGCACCTCAAAGAACATGCCAGTGGTGCCTGAACCTTGTTATTTCCAAAGGACAATCTTCTGTTAGTTAATTGCTACAAAAATTTTTATAATTTTAAGACAATAGCAGCAAAATTTAAATCAAGTGTGGGGCCCTCTGATTGGCTCAGGTGGTGGAATAATTCTTACCAGTATCCACAAACTTCCAGACTGTTAGAAACAATTCTACTAATTGCATTAGTCCATCTTGTGTTACTGTAACAATATCCCCGAGGTTGAATTTTTTATATGGAAATGAGGTTTATTTAACTTAAGGTGTAGAGGCCAAGAGCAGGGTGCTGGGATCTGCTCAGCTTTTTGAAGGGCTTCTGGCTATTCTGTAATGTAGCAGGTGGCACGGTGGGGTGTGTGTAAGAGGAAAGGATCACTTAGGAGAGGTGCCCAGCTCACGTGCAAAACCTGCTCTCATAGGACTCCCAGCATTAATCCCTTTGGGGCTGCTGTCCCCATGACCTAATTTACTTGTACTAGCAACCACCTTTTGAGGTTCTGCCATCTCAATACCAACAAACCAGGGACCCAGCCTCCAGCACCTCAGCAATGAACCCTTGGGGACCACACTCAAACCACATCCAAACCTTAGCAACCATCAGGAAGGAATATAAGCTTTTCCAAGTTGAAAATTCTTTAGAACCAGAAGATAAGGCTGTGAATGTAGCCTAGAGGCAGTATACTTGCCTGTCATGTGCAAGGCCCTGAATTTGATCTATGGCACCAAAGAAAAAACAAAACAAAACAACCCCTTTTGCTCAACTGAAATCTTGCATGAATGCCTGACCTGTGAAAGTATCATATAGATCTCCGCTCCAGGCATTTCACTTCAAAAGGATCACCAGTAGGCTACGACTCCTCCAATGTTTCAAGCGGGAAAGGGGAATGAAAACCAAAACACGCCAGGCTCCTTGCAAACAGCCTTGTCAGGTAGCTTGGCAAACAGATGTGTGCTTTGACATGACAGAATCAGGCCAACTCAGCCCCAATTGTCAACTGTGCTCTCAGCAGCTGCTTTTCTTCTATCATAATTATTTCAATAGTCATAATTTATTCATCCCCAGACAAGCTTACATGTTGTAGGGTAACCAGCCCAGGCTTCCAGATCAGAAAGGCTGGCAGCCCCACTCTTCCCAACCACTTCCCATCTGTTCAAAATACTCCAGAAAAAATATTTTCTGCACCAATATATTTCTTGCAAAACCAAACCAAAGTTGTTTGCAAAACCAAACTTCCCTGACGTATGTGTTCAGGTTCATAATTCTGTGGTTAAAAGGAGGAGGTAGACAATGCCCTCAGAAACTAAGGACAGACTGTCTTCCACTTAAAACGGTTCCACTGGACAACTGCCCAGCTCTCTGATGGTGTGAAAATGATACGCACTCAGCAGAAACTGTACTTGGAATTCTGATCTCTTCCCAGGCTAGCCATGTGCAGTACAATACTCACACTCTTGTGATAGTGGGCAGCAGTAGCAAACCATAGCTCCCAGTCAGTCATGTGATCACAAGGGGGAACAGCCAATACTGCACTGGGCTGCTAAGCTAGGATGCTTAGTGGTTAGTTGGGTGCATTAAACACATTTTCTACTCAGGATATTTTCTTTTTCTCTCTCAGATTTTTTTTTATTTGTGCATATTAGCTGTGCAGATGAATGAGTGCCATTCTGTCAGATTTGTACATGTGCACAACGTATTTTAATCATTTCTTCCCCTCCATCCTCACCCTGGTTTCACATTTGGGTGGGATATTTTCAGTTTACAATGGGCTTATTGAGATGCAACCCCCTTGCAAGTCAAGGAACACCTGTATTGCATTTTCCTACCTTACACATACAGGAGACAACTTTTCTAGCTCCCAACTCAGTGAGTTTCCTGCAAAGTTATTGAGGGAGTCAATTCTCTGATTTGAAATATCTATGGAGCAAGTTTTATTTATGATAGAATATCAGTTGTTGGAACCAGAGAGGATGCTTCAGGCAAAATAAGTAACTTACCATGCAATTATCAATGGTTTCTTATAAAACTGAGACAGGAAGTAGAATAATTCCATAGAGCTTAAGGCTTAAAACTGTCTTCTTTTTTCTTTTTGGTTTTTTGGATACAGGGTCTTGCTATGTAGTTCAAGATGGCCTTGAACTCATAGCAATCTCTGCCTCAGCCTCCTGAATGCTGGGACTACAGGTGTTCATCACCACGCCTGGCTTCTTTTCTTGTTTTGATCCTTACTTTTTATGCCAGGAAAATGTTCAGAGGTCTGCTAGTCAGTTGAAAAGGAAAGTCAGGGGATTGAAGGGTAAAAGTGACCTGGAAAAATGGCTAAACATGCAGTACTCCACTGGATCTGCCTGCTCATTCACAATGTAGAATAAAAATTAAGATAAGGTCTTGACACAACATAAATTTAAAGTGAGTGGCTCCTGCGCTTAATACCTCTGTCCTTGAACAGTTATTACTTCTTTTAGTATGTATTTCCAACAGAAATAACCAATGACTCGCTCCCAGGTCACTCCTCTTCCTGCATGTTCTACAGTCCACCCTGTCAGTTTACCCGCCACCGTTTCCCTGACCACTGCCTCTCTGTATGCCTGCTACTGTGATCCCTCCTGGAGCAGGACTGGCTAGCCGGGTACCCTGCTTCCCAATACCCATTCCCCTTAGCAGCATTCCCTGAGACCTTTGCTACTTTCTGTATGAAATAAAGCAGATCATGGCATTCCTTTGATTACCACTCTTCAAGAGCCTTCCATGGCAATCAAACCCAAACCTTCAACTGAAGTTCAAGAGCCCTGTATGACCTACCTGCCTCATCCACTCCAGGACAGACTACGGGGCCTCCCTGCTCCAGCCCCAGCTCCAGCTCCAGACTTGGGCTTCCTCAGAGTGCTCTGCCCTCAGACCTTGCTACCTGCTCCCCATAAGGCTGGCTTCCTCTCAGCCCTGGGCCCAGTCTAAGTGTTGTAGCCTATGCAGGGCTGCCTCCTGTGGGCCCTTCCCTCCAAGCTACTCTGCTGCTCAATCAAGCTGCTGACTATCTTCAAGGAAAGCAGCATCATCTCTATCATCTCACTTCCCGAATTATTTTTCTGACTTATCTCCTGCTTCTCTGAACAGGGACCTTGTCAGTCTCGTTCTCTTGTGACTTGTTAAGATGTCTGGTACACAGTAGATGCTTCATACACGCTAAACAGCAGACTACCTTACAGAAGATAAACATCAGGATAGTCCTAATTAAACCCCTCAAATAGACAATTATGTATTTTCACCTACATTGATTCATCTGTTCACTCAATAATTAACTGATTTATGCAGAACATCCTGTGCCAGGTACCTAAGGAATTCAAAGGTCTAAAAACTCAAAAATGTCAGATCCTGTGTTCAACACAGGCACTTAAAAAAGAACAAGGTATGCTACTATTTAGTGTGTGATCCTAGGTATTTGTGGAAGTCGGAACACCCGGATGAATAAGTTATGAGCCACCAGCCCAGCCTCCAAATTCATGAAAAGTATATAGAGAATAAACGGAGGCTTTCCGATTGGGCTCTAAGTCCCTACCTCTTAATCTCCGAACACTCCAGACACTATGCTCAGTCAGTGGAACATAATGAAATTCATTTTCTCAGGGGGCTGTTCAGGGTGATAGCTGTATGGTGAAACTGCATGAATGACAGTTTTTGTGGCACACTAGAATTATCATGTCTAAATAAATAATGCCACTGTTCAAACTCTGCAGAACTCAGCCCTGGCCCTAGACTCCTCAGAGAGCTATCTATGATCAAAGCAAGCAAGTTTGAAAAGACTGACTCCAGCATGGAATGACACTGGTTTGATTCACTCTGCCCCTGTGGAGTACGGATGACCTGGGCCCCACTGGTTTGCATCTCCAGCCTTGGGCTGAGCTGACCTCCGGGGAGCAACCATAAGCAACACCTTCTTGTCTACCCTCAGCATCACCCACACTGCTGCCCAGGAATGCTCCACACATACGTGCCAGCAGAACGAGCTCCAAGAAGCAAGAAGTACCTGTTGTGCTTACCACTTAATCCCCAGTGCCAGGCCCAGCTGGGAGCAAAGGTTCGGTAAATGCCTGTAAATAAATGATCTCCACTGCTGAAAGGTTAGGCTTTGGCTCAAAAGCCAGAACCCCCAAACTGGCTAGCAGTTATCAAAGTGGGCTTCTCACTGCTGGACCGAGAACCATGGCGTCTTCTCTGAAACAGCGGCTGATGCTTTATGGAAAGACTTTCCCCATTAAGTGTTTAACTTACATTCCATTTTGAAGAACACGGCCAGAGATAATGTTCACAAAATGACAGAGATAGCACTGGCCTTCTGGACCTGTTTTTCTAACTTCTTAGAAAGGCCTTGGGACAGTTAAAACTTCCCTGCTCATCGCAAGTAACAGGTCTGAACTTCAGGGAGAAAACTTACAAACTGCTTTTGTGTCAGCAAGGTTGAATCGTCTAGGAAAACCCCAAAGGGTGCAAGGCAGAAACTTCCATTCATGATCCAAGTCAAAGCCAAGCTGCAGCTGCAGTTATAAAAAGAAGGAAAAAGACTAATGGGATTGCCTCCTCCCACCCTCTCTCATGCGAAGCAGTAATGAAGATTCACGACTACACATCAATTAGGGGGTCGAGTGCCTGGATGCAATATTGGTACAGGGAAACAGATAATGGTTAGAAAGGGACAGATTCCCTGACAGTCTAATCAAGTGTTGTAAGCAATATTTAAATCGTCACGCTTTGCTTTTCAAAAACACTACTTTTTCAACGCCAAGAGCAGGCATGCGATAAGTTGGCAGTGTTTCTGCATTTCGGGAATTTGATACATTTCTCACATGGAAGTCACACCAATATTCTAAAATCATGTAACTAAAATTATCTGGAAAAGCACTCTTCAGGCACCAAAGGATATTGCTTTTAATTCAAATATTGGATTAACAAGACCCTGCAATATTTCTCCGTGCTAATTTAGAAGGCAGGCCCGTGCATTCCGGGGGGGGGGGGCGGAGCGGGGGGAAGCAGGCGAGATGAACGCGCTCACAGACTCAATCATACAATGCTGGCTTTACCATAAATGCTCCGGGTAAACCATCAATAGTGCACCAGAGAACCGCTCCCTGCCGCGCTAGTAAATTGGGATCAAAGACGCCTCGCCTCTCGTCTCACACACAATGCTCACACTCTTCCCGCCAGCCAGGGAGAAAGAGCCCACCCCGGCCCTTCCAGCCGCCCCGCAGACCAGGCGCGCAGCTAAGCGCTAACTCAGTAAGAGAGGGCGCAGCCTTTGTCCCCGGGTCCCCCGGGCCACCTCGCTGCATCCAACCCCTGAAGGCACCCGCAAACAAAGGCGCACCCACCCCTCGCCCCTTGCTCACCTTCCTCTGGGGCAGGGCAGGGTACACAGGCTCCAGCAAGCCTGATGCTGCCGCTCAACCCAGCAGCGGTGCGCTCCTCTCTCAAGTTCAAGCGAGCACATCCGCGCCTCCCGCGCAGGCCCGCCCCGCCCGCGCCGCCCGCCGCAGCCCATTGGCTGCTGGGCCTCGCCGCCCGCAGCTCACTGCTGCCCGCCAGGTGCTCCCGCCAGATGCTCCTGCCAGATGTTTCCAGCTGCACGGAGCCGGGGTAGGGCAGAAAAGCCAGGGGTGGCATCTTCCCCTCCCTGCCCACACGTGCACATTTCCCTTTTTAGATTCTCAGGACTTGGAAAGTTCATTCTAACCCCACTGGCGCGAGGAGTGAGGGAGAGAGGCAGCCCACAGCCAGGAAAGCCCTTGCAACGCCAAGACAAAGCAGAAAGCGATCCCCAGCTGGGTAAATCTGCATAGCTGGATTTGAAAAGGCAGCAAATCGCGGACAGTGCTACCACGTATTTCTTACCTTCCCACTGACACAATGCACACAACAGCAGCTCACCTCTACCCACAGTTGTAATCCCTGCCTCTCTTCAAGCACCTCTAGTTTACAGCTGCCTCAAAGCCAAGATCACACTCAGACTCAAACACTGTCACCTCTAGCTGACAGTCCCTTTTCTCACATACATGGAAGCAGGAAAGTGTCTAGTTGGCCAAGTGACAGCATTTTAAATGAGTGTAGCCAGCCGCTGGTCAAAATAAGGGTTTGAAAGGAACAGCTGGGATCTTTTGTTGATTATATGCTGTGCGTTGAAAGTCCTCCTTTTTCTAATTGTTTCTGGGCATGAATAAGCTATTTGATAGAGCAATTAACAAAGTGAACAAGGCAGAAGACCTTAGCCATGTTGTTACTATTTTTAAAGTCCCACATAGACCTTTTACAGGGAAGGCCACAGAAAATAGGAAATACACATTAAAAAAAAAAAAAAAAAAACACAACCAAGGGAGCGTGTAACTAGATTGTGTCTCGGTTTGGTGAAACAACCCACAGGTGTTTGGGAAACTTTTACTGTTCACATATTAGAACATCTACTCACTTGTTCAACAATTTTGAAACACCTCCTAAGTTCCTGGTTCTGTGCTGACAATTCTCAATTAGGCTTTTCTGATTAACTACTGTCTTTCTGGAGAATGCATGGTTTAACGCACAGTGTCTCTAGAACTATGGCCAGTACACCTCCATTATTTCAAGAGTTACTTACAATGAACTGCTATGATGGCCACAAACGTTTGGAACACAGCCCAGACGGGACGCAGGGCTGGAGTGGATTCGAGGCTTGCGGTTCAGAAGCCGGAGCAGAACCGCCAAGTCTGGAGGTGAGCCAGCCTCACAGGACTGCACTTGGAAGTCCGTCCCTCCTTCCTCACACGGAGTTCTAACAAGTTTGGCTATGGGATTCTCTGCTTATAGCAGGGTGGAAGCAACGAATCAGATAAGACTGCCAGACGTCCACAGGGTGACAGCAGTGTGGCAGCTGGGGTCTGCGGGCAGGAAAGTCGTGCTTGACAAGTCCTGCCAATGCCACCTCCTACTGCTCTCTCAACTTGTCCCTCTCCAACTTCATGCACCACCCTAGTTCTAGCCAGCACCCCTCATCAGGTTCTTGTCCCCAGTAGGCTGTATGCTCATGGCAGCCACAGAGACGCCCTTAGAAAGATGACAAATACGAGCATCCACGCTCCTGCTTTGAAACCCCAGGGCGGCCTTTCACTGCCCTGGAAATGAACTCCACCGGTACCTACAGGGTTTCTGAGGCCACCTGGGATGTGGTCCTTGGCTTCTTCAGCCTCTGCTGCAACCATGTTCTCTCCTTTTTTTCTCTGCTGCAGCCTCATCTTCTTCCCAGCCATGAAAAGCACAGAGCTACTTCCCACCTCAGAGCCTTTGCACAAACTGTTCCCTCCTCTGAAATGCCTTTCCCTGCCCTGCTTACTGGCCAATCCCTCTCATTCTTAGTCTGGGTCAAATGTTGACTCCTGTGGAAAATCTTCCAGGCCAGCGGCACCCTTCTCCTCCTTGGGGCTTCAGGTCCTACAGCACTGGCTCTGTCTCTGCAGTGCCAGACGAGCTCCTGAATCAGTCAACCATGCCTATGTGGTGCAGCCCCAGTAAGAATTCTGGATGTCCAGGATCAGATGAGCTTTCCTGGCTGAAATGCTGTGTGCTATTGTCGCTGAGCAAAACAAAGTTATGCTGTCCATAATTTCCCAGGGAGAGAATGGCTGCAGGCGCCACGCTGGGAGTGGCCTGGATTCTGCCTCGTGCGCTGCTCCCCGGGGCTGACGTTACTCTGCATCCTTCCTCGGTACTAAACCACAACCACGCATGCAGCAGCATTCAGTGAGCACTGGGAGTCTCCTAGCAAATTATCAAAGCTGAGGCGGCCTCGTAGGCTGCCCCCTGCTCCATTTAGAGCAGTAAGCACCTTTTCTGACAGATAGTAAGTACATAACACATTCGCTAATGATTAAATTTAGTAAGTTAATGCTTTTTCTACTTTTTAAATGACTGTGTAGTTAGCATGGAATGCTCTTATGACTTAAAGAATAAACTTCCAGTTGGCAAACACCTACTTATGAGTGAAGGCCCAGATCTAACGTCCCCTCTGCTGTGAGGCTGTCCCTCCTTCCTCAGGGCTTACCACTCCTGGCTTGTGTTCCCCGGCCCATCGCCTTGCTTTTGCAGCAGGTACTTTAAAAATATTTGTCTTTGTCTCTGAGTTACATCAACTCTGAGTCCCTACCATCAGGTGAGTACCTACACAGGGCCGGCACACAGATGTTTAAGAATGAAGGCAATTCTTAAGAAACAGTTTAGTTTATAGAAAACAGATTTAGATATATGTGAAATTCTGCTAGCTATTATAGCTCATTTCCTAATAAAGAAGGCAGTCATTGGTGTAGTAACTGTTAGAAGGTGCTCTCTATTCTTTTTCATTCCAAAAATAAAAATATGCCTTGCCGGACATGGTGGTGCATGCCTATCATCCCAGCACTTGGGAGGCTGAGGCAGGAGGATCCTTGTAAGTTCAAGACCAGCCTAGGCTACAAAGTGAGCTCAAGGCCAGCTTGAACTGCATAGTGAGACCCTGTCTCAAAATATATATATAAATATTCCTTAAGTTCCACTACACAAGATGGAAGGAATTCGCCAATAGTTGTTCTATTGCATACTGTTATCTTCACATCAGTTGCTCAGTGTTGTCTCTAATGTTTATTTAATGATTTTTTAAAATTTTCTTTAATGGTTTGATTAATCTTCCATTCTCACATCTGGTAATCTGAGCAACTTAGCTGAAGATAACAATATGTAATATAACAACCACTGTTAATTCCTTTCATTTTGTTTTGAAACCCTGTATCATTTTTAATGTTCTTGCTTTGTTTTGTTTATGTCTGTGATGTTGGTATTTTGCTATTGTTCTTTTTTAAACTACTCTCTTTAAAATAAAATTTTTTTTTTGTCTTTTTGAGACAGGGTCTCACTAGGCAGTTCAGGCTGGCCTTGAGCTCATTTTGTAGCCCAGGCTGGTCTCAAACTCGCAACAATCCTCCTGCCTCAGCCTCCCGACTGCTGGGATTACAGGCATGTGTCACCACACCCAAAATAAAAAAAAAAAATTGAAGATACAAGAAGGAAGGGAAAAGGAAATATATGCACACACACAAGATAGTTAAGCTATACTATTAATTTCTCTTCGTTCACTGAAAAGAAAGGTTTGTGCACATATTATTTGATCAATTTTTCAAGCCTGTATCTTGTAATCTGAGCAACTACTTTGAAGATAACAATACGCAATGTACTAACCATTGTTACTCTCTTACAATCTTGTTCTGAATTTTTTTTGAAATTTTATAACACTATTATTGTTTCTTTAAAATAATAAAAAAATTCCTTAAGCTACTCACTTTACAAATCCTTTGCAGACCTTTATGAAAAGCTTAATAAAAATGTGAAAGAAGATCACCAAATTTTTAAGTCATCCTACTTCCTAATTAGAATGAGGTATCACAGTTTATTTGCATAATATACTTTAAAAAAAAGACAAGCCATTTATCTTTCTCTCCCCAATACCAGCCTAATTGAAAATTCAACCAGCATACCAATAATCTATGATGTCCCCAAGTAGCGTAGAAAAATCAATTTTATTTCTTTCAGATCTACATTTAAACTGGATAATAACTGCTATAATGTGCAACATACATAATCCAATTTTAATTTGTTTGATTAGATGAGTATAAACATTAAATAAGAAAGTCACGGGATTGTCATAACAATATTCACACTCTTAACTCATTATAGAACAAAGCATTATAATTTGCTCCTGGAAAACATGTTACTAGAAAAATATATAAATATGAACTTGAACTATCCTTAAATACTACCCACAAGGTCTTTATATGGACTCAGCCCAAGACAAAAGCAGCTTTGAAGAAGAAGCCACTTCAAATTCTCCCTGACTCTACAAAGAAAGCCTGGCTGATCCCTTAAGCACCAGAGACTACAGTTAAGCACCCCTTTGTATCACACTGCACCAGTCAAAGCCACACCCAGGCCAGTGGCTCTGAAATTACAGTGTACATAATAATTGTTAATGTGAAGGTGCCAGGGTCTCAGCCCAAGAGCATGGCTCAGTAAGTCTGGAGCAGGACCCTGCTGACCAGACAAAGGCTGTGGAGGAAGAGGCTGTGGACTGGACGCTGCGGAGTCTGTGTCTACAGAAGGGCATTGGCACTGCGCGTGGTGAAGGCTGTTAAGCGACAAGAGAACACTGTAGCCCTTTCTGCATCCCCTGTTACACTCAGAACCCTGGGAAGGAGGCAGCCATGCTTGTTTATTGGTCCCCAGCTCGGCACTGAGCATTTATTAACTTCATCTGTAGTAAAGTGGCATTAACCCCCACTCGCTCACATCTACATGGACATCAGGAACCCTCTCCAGGAATATAATTCTGAGCGTCAGACAGGACCGTAACAAGATTATTAACAGAACAGGCAGGACATGTGGGCAGGATACTAACCTGCATCATGACCTTTTCAACTTCATTTGCAAATGCATTCTCTGGGGACTGGTCAAAATGCAGATTCTGGTTTGTAAGCTCTGGGGCAGAGCCTGCATTCTAAAAGCTCCTAGGTGATACCCTTGGTCTTATATAAAGATTCCACTTTGAGTAGCAAGAACCCAGATGCAAATTACCCAAATCACACTCACTATCACAACTAACAGCAAAAAAAGAAAAGATTTCAATTCAGATCTACAATGATTCTGGACAATCAAAGCCAAGGAATTGTGCACAAGAGTGACATTTCCAGCTTATTTGACAGGACTGGGTCCCCAACAGTGCTACTGTAAGACTCTGTAACATGTATTGTATTTGTACAAGAAGCCCCGATAGCCCCACGAAATGTGTCAGACATAGCAGAAGCATGGCTTGCATTCACATCAGGATGTGACCTTTATCCGAAAGGCATCCAGATTTTACTGGCCTATCCCTGTAACTCAGCTCCCACAGAAAATTTGAAAAAGAAAAAAAAGACAGTCTCCTGCCCAATGGCCTGGAGTTTTCATGTTCTGCCCTATAAAACCAAAGGCTATTTATAATATATGTGTACAACAAAAGTCTTTGTACATGGAAGACTTCCAAGCCCTAGGCAGCAGCGCAGCTCATTTTCTTTATGCAATATTCAGCAGACAAAACCTCCCACTGGACTAAAGACTGTGGGCAAGCCCCTGGCATTCACTGACTACTGTTTCAGGGGTTTGACTTCTCCCCCGCCCCCCCTCAGCTCCCATGGCCCCAAACTGCCAGCTGGTGGGGGCGAGGATGAGCAAAAATCATTACCCTCTACGACTCAGAATCCTAATAGAACCAACAGCGCTTTCCTGTGAAATGCTCAGCCCCCTCCCCACCCAGCCCTCTGGCTTTTCTGCCTGGGAGGCAGAATTGTAGAGAAGGGGGGGGGGGACGGGACGGGGACACCACAAGCTTAAGGATGAAGACAGAGTCACTGGGCAATGCAAAAGGACCAAAGAAGTGGCTGACTGGCAACTTCCACGACTACAGTTACAGGAAAAACACGTTTGTATTTATGCACCAAAACCCCAAGTTTCAACTGGTATAGAATCCATGGTTGTGAAGGAGGCAGCAGAGATAAGCAAAGTGAAGAGGCTAGCAAAGTGAAGCTAAGAGGGGAAAATCGTATTTTCCTTCATCTCCAGCCTATTACTGGTCTGGTTTTGCTTTAATACTTTGGCCTTTTCCAGAATGTCATATGAATGGGATGATATAGTGTATGGCTTTTTTTTCTGGTACCAGGAATCAAACTCAGGTCCTTTCGCTTGCCAGGCAGGCACTTGGGCCACTGAGCCATATCCCTGGCCCTAGTATATGGCCTTCTGCATCTCACATCTTTCACTTAGCATAACTGTTGTTTGTATCAGGAGTTAATTTCTTTTTACTGTTGAGAATTTCATTGTAAGAATGCACCACAGTTTATCCATCCACCAATGGATAGATATGTCTAGACAGATAATAATGAATCCAATAATCAGAACATCAACACCTCAATTTTTGAAAGTTTGATACTTTACCAAAGAAAATACCTTGTTTTTGCAAGGTCGTGAGTTCGGTTCCCGGTACCGGAGAAAAACCAAAACCAAAAAAAAAAAAAAAAAAAGAAAATACCTTGTTTTTATAAGCACAAGAAAGACTCTCAACATCTAGTTGTTGAGAAAATGCAAGTTAAAACCGTAGAGTCACTGTTTCACACATTTTAGAATGCTAAACACAGCAGCAGCAACAAAACTTCAAACAAATCTCGGTAACACCAATGACTGGGAAGGACCCTGAGTAAGTAGCTGAACTCTCTCTTACATAGCGGGTGAGGCTGCAGTGTGGTACAGCAACCTCAAAGAGTGTTCTGAGAGTTTCTTAAACGTACAGCTCTCGCACCACACAGCAATCCCACTCCTAAGCATTTATTTAGGAGAAGTGAAAACTTACGTTCACGTAAAAATCTGTGGATATTTACAGCAGTTTCCTTCATGGGTCACGAATAATTTCCCTTTTAAGATGTATAGGCAACTGTCTTTTGATGGATTTCCTAAAACTTTTTTGCCTCGTCTCACTTTTCCACACTCACAAATCTGGGCACATAAGACATCTTTAAAAACATACTTAAGAGTTCACAAAATAGAACACTTGAATTTCTGGTGGGCCTCAGGCTCCATTCTTAGGACCTTGTGGTTGAGGCTGAGTCCCAAAGAAGTGTTGTTGCCGGAGCTGAGCTTAGTATCACTACTTCCAGTTCATGGAAGCATACGAAGAAACAAACTGGAGTTCTGAGTTATGCCTATTCTTCATGATGCCCTTCTCCTTATCTCTACTTCACTTTTCCTAGGCCACCTCGTATCCCTCAAAGAGATATCAGCTGTACCAGAAGACTATACAAATTAAAAGATATACTTTGAACCAGCATTTTGATCCTTTAATGGTGACTTTAAACAAAAAAAGCCTCTATTATTGCTAGTACCCATTTGATCTTCACAATCAACTGGGAAGTTCCTAATTTGAAGGGCAGTGTCATTTTAGATCAATTCTGGCATATCACCACACTGTACCTGTTTTTATATGAATGATTTATTGAAAACAGCCATGTGCTTTCATATCTTGTATAAGGCTGCATTTGCTTAACAATGACAAAGGTAGGCAGCTAAGACAGATAGAATTACCCAGAAAACCCAAAATACTCACTGTCTGGCCATTTGCAGAAAAAGTTTGCTGACTCCTGAACTAGAAGAATGATCTTTTTAGTCATTCTGTTAGTATGAACTACCATTGTATAGCTAGTAAACACCAACACTGGGTAGCATTTTATATCTTCAAAGCATCACGTCATTACAGCACCCAGTCAGCCATACTAACAGCTATTATTAGTAGCTCTTTTTACAGACAAAAGAGACAGGGAAAGAGTGAACTGAATTATAAGGGGTAAAGTCAAAATCTGAACCTGTCTCCTCCTCCAAATAGGTTCTGGCTCATGGTTTCAGAGGATGCAGTTCAGTTAGGTGGATCCAAAGCAGAAGCATCCAAATTTGAACCTGTCTCCATCTCCCTCCCACCAAGAACAAGGTGATCATTTAGCAAGTGAGCTAAGCTCAACCTGAATTTTCATCTGCTTAAATGCTACAATGACATCATGCAACTACATTCCATCTGAAAGTTCACATACGAAGCTCAAGTCCTCTGAGAGAATGTCCTCATTTGCCCTTATTCCTGTTTGTTTACCTACAAAGAAACTCTTTGCTACACCTTACATTCTTTTCAAATGTATCAGTTGTGTTAATTACCTAGGTTCTGGGGGACCTCAAGCTTAGACAATGTCTGAAGCCCCCTTCAAGAAAAAGAATGTAAGAATATCTTCCTTTGGCAAGTTTCACAAAAACCATGTGCACTCATCTCATTTCTAGGCATCCTCCTAAGGGTCTTGAAAGGGGCCCTAATTCTTAAACCTTGTGCTTTATCTTTCCACCTCAAAGAAAAGAAACTCATATATTCCAAATTGAGTTCCTATCAAAAAGTGAGGCCTTGTGGCTAACAGACTGGTTCCTGAAATCTGCCATCCCTCTCAGCTTCTCTCAGAGCTGCAAGACAGAGAGTATTCATGCCTATTCTTGGCAAGTAAGTTCTCGCTTCAGCCTAGGGAAGCAGTTTCCAAAGTGTGGTCCAGACAGAACTGGCATCACTTCTGAACATGTTGGAAATGTAAGTTCTCAGGTACCAGCCCAGACCTGCTGACACTCCAAAACTTGGAAGACTAGGTACACCCGGTTGTGTTTTAGAAAGACCTCTAGCTGATTCAGACATGTGCTCAAATTTAAGCACCTTTGGTCTGCTAGGCCACAGATTCTATCTTGTCTACTCCTGTGACAGTTAAGCTGGATTACCAACTTGATTGGCTTCAGAGCTACCGGTGTGATTCTGGGTACTGTATCTGGTTCCTGGTCCCATCCCCCACCCCCTGTCTCTTTGCTGGCACTGTTCTGGTGCTCTGCTTTCATGAAATGAGCAGCTTTGCTTGACCAAACCATTCTGCCATCATGTTTCTGCTTTGGATCCACCTAACTGAACTGAATCCTCTGAAACCAGGAGCCAAACACAACCTCTCCCTTCTGAATTGTGTCAGGTATTTTGTTCAAAAATGGGAAAACTGACTAATACAACATATATATGTTCTTTAAAAATTTTTTTAAAGAAAAGAGGGAAAGTTACACCGTTAAAGCAGGATTTACAATTTCTTTTGCCAGTAAGCAATCCCAATTTAAAAATTTCAGGACAATATGGTATGTGTATACTATTATGGTTTGTACCTAGATGTCTCTCCAAAGCCTTATGTGGTCATAGGCTTGGGGTTTTTAGGAGGTAACTGGATCATGGATGTGTGATTCTGGATTAGTCCACTGATGGGTTTACAGCTGGGTGTGACACTGAAAGGTGAAGACTAGTAGTGGGGGTGAGGGGTGGGGGTGTGTGGCCTGTATACATGTATATATCTCTCCTCCTCCCTTGATCACTTGCTGCTTCTTGCCTGACATGCCATGAACTGATTCTCCTCTGCCATTTACCTCTGTCATGCTGCTCTGCTTTGCAACCAGCCAACTATAGACTGAAATCTCTATAGACTGTGAGCCAAAACGAGTGTCTCCTCCTTTAACTTGCAGATGTTAGATACATTTTGTCCTAGCAACAAGAAAGTAACTAACATGTATACCATGTCAGGCTTAACCTATAGGAGAGAAGTAAAGTCTCAAGCTCAAAGTCTGCTTTGATAACTTCTGACGATACTGATGATAAATTAAATGAATTCATGACTTATTAACTGAATGGAAAATGTCTATTTAAAAACTCCTGATATATTCAGAAGACTAAATCAGTAATTCTAAACCCTAAATCATCTGAGAAGTTGCAGGAACTTTCCACAAGGGAGCTAAATTACTTACCCCAAGCAAAATTCCTTATTTTTAAATAGTGGATAGACCAAATTTGTCCTTTTAACCACCAGAGTTATTTTATTACTTTAGCCAAGGACCTCTAATCTTAATATCCATTTTTTTGTATA
>NW_004955443.1:6693049-6739242 GCF_000276665.1 Chinchilla lanigera | reverse complement strand
CAACTGTCATGCTGAATTTACAAAAGCATAGAGTTGTATACTGAAGGAACCTAACAAGTAAATACAACACCTTCACTTTCCAAATGGAAGACCCCACCTCAGAAGTGGGGTGATTGCCCCCAAGAGAGAAGAGTGCCAGCTTAGGGATCTGAACCTAAATCTTAAGAATCCAAATGCAGTTTTTCCTTATAATAATACTATGTTACCTCTTTAATCAAACGCCCTACCAAAGCACCCTGGTGTTCCCCTGTGAACTCTCTGCACAGAGGGAAATGAGGGTGGACTCTAAGCTGACTTCTAGCCCACGCTATTGGAAGGTGTACCTGTTCACAGGGTGTCCTCCTTCCTGCTGGATATGTATCTCAGAACATGTTGTAACATTGATGTTCCTGCCGCAGTTTGCAGAATGGAATTTTGCAAAGGCTCCTAAAAGGCTCCTAAGGCTCCTGAAAGTGTTTATTTTATGAAAATTCTTAGCATACTATCAAAGAAAAGTCCCCTGATTACATTGTTGATATTAAACATTACTTTGCCACATGTGTAATCAGTACTCGGTCCTGAGGTATCTTACTCCATCCCATCATCTGTCTGTCTGTCTGTCTATGTATCTATGTATCTATCTATCTATCTATCTATCTATCTAATGTAAGTAATAGAGAAAGCACTTCATTTTCTTCCCAATTTATATTAAATGGTGATAACAATTTATTAAGCATTGTTTTCCCAGTGGAAAACATTGTGAGCATGAGGTCTAGTTCACCATATGGCACCCCGTCATCTACTCCACAGTATGCTATGAGCCTTGTGTGTCAAATTTCTACTCAAGATGTTAGGAAATCTGTCTATAAGCAGTAAATAAATGATAGCACTTGGATGAGCCAGAACATAGTCACCGAAAGTATCTTCTGAAGTTTCAGATGCCATGGGGAAATATTCAAGAAATGAAAAAAATGCAAGAAAAAACCAGATATGTGGAGTAACCTCAAGAATACAAAAATGTGTATATCAAAAACCAAAAGAAAATGACTAAAATGATATCACATAACCAAATACACCAATTTAATTCTTGACCATTCTGGAATTTCTAACTTAAGAAGGCCTCATTCAATGGGATTATACAGATAATAGTTTAAACAGTCTCCTGATATCTATACAATTTGACTTTTTACTTTACGTTTAAATTTAAAGCCTACTGGAATTTATTCACATACAAGTGTATGGCATACTACTCACATGTAATTCTGTTTTCTTCCAACACAATTGGTATTTATACAATGTGCCACCTTTTCCCAGTGAATTAAAACCAGTGGTACCTCAGTTTATGAACTGGATTCTTTCCACGATTCTGGTCACAAACTGAGACTGGAGAACCAAATCAAATTCAATAGTTAGGTTCAGTGCTGACCTATGGTCAATATTAACCGTCAATCTGACTGCAACAATTTTATAATCTTTCATTGATTTTTATTATTTTTCATTTCGGTGTCAATACTATACTTTTTGACTAGAATAACTCTATGATGCTTTAAGAATATGGCATAAGTCCCTTTTACTAGTCTTTTGAAAGTGTTTTTGCTGACATTTGCAGATGGTTGAGTTAAAACAAAAATCTAGGGCACTAATTGAAATATTTACACAGTGACATCAAAAGCATCAATGTTTTTGATTTAGCTTCCTCACTGGTCATGTTTTGGGTGTGGCTGCATGCACCCCAAGAGGACTCCTGTTTCTGGAGCCTGGCCCTCGATGTGGTGATGCTAACAAGGGCTGGACCTTCAATGCGTGAGGCAGAGAGGCTCATGGGAAGAAACTGGGTGACTGGGACCATCCCCCTTGAGAGAGACGGATGCAGTTCTCACAGGATGTGGTGAGTTCCTGGAGAGGGAGCTGTTGTAAAAGAGTGAGGCTGGCCCCTGAATATCACTTGCCATGTGATCCCTCCCTCTCTTAGTGGCTTTTACCACTGGGCCATCTGTCACACTGTGTTGTAGCCAGATAGCCTCACCTAGGTGCAAGCAGCATGCTCATAAGCCTCCAGAATTGCGAGCCAAATAAACCTCTTTGCTTTATACATGTCCTCGCCTCAGACAGTTTGTTATAGCAACAGAAAATGAATTAAGATACCATCCATGAGTGTAATTATCCATTTATCTACATTTACATTTTTGTTTTCTGAGATAGGGTCTTGCTGTAGTTCAGGCTGTTCTTGAACTCACTATGTAGCCCAGGCTGGCCTCGAATTCACCGCAAACCTCCCTGCTCCAGCCTCCTGAGTACTGGGATTACAGGTGTGCACTATCACATCTGGCTTTTTTTAAAAAATCTTTTTTTCCTAAATCTAATTATTTTAATAAAAATTTGGAGCTTTCATGATGAGTCTTAAGAGCCTTCTTCTTTTGGTATGCATTCCTACGCCAGAATGCAAATACAATCTGCAAACAGTAAAAAGAGATTAGGAAAAATTTCCATCACGTATGACTACTTCCAATTTCCCATGTACAAAGAGCTTAAACAACTGAGAATTACAGAGAACAACTGCCTTAGAACAATGGGCAAAAACTACTCTTATAAAAGGGAACAGAGACAGCTGGTAAGGGTTCTGAAAGAATGTACCACCTACCACCAAGTGCAAAATGAAACCAGACACTTTTGTTTTTTGTTCTAATGAGATTCCCAACACTTGGAAAGAATCTCTACCCTGCAGTGGCGGTGAAGAGCTGCAGAGGCAAGCATCGCATACGTTACAGTGGGAGTGTAAATCGGAAAAGGATATATTAAGAATTAAATTGCACATGCCCTTTTAATCACACTTTTGGGATTATATTCTACAGAAATTAAGAGTTCCAGCAAAGAAAAATATATTTATAAAAGCCTTTCCCCTCTTCAGCAAAAGTCTGAACACGATCCACAGGGCCTTTGAATCCAGCCACACAGCACTATAATGAGCATCCCATTTACACATCTTCCTTCTTACATCGCGTTTCTCTGCAGCTTTTCCTTGACAAATGACTGACTCTCAGAGCCAAGGAGGCCACTGGCCAGCTCTAAATCTCAGTGCTCTGCTGACCTTTCCTAATCTCCTTAGTGAGAATGTAGTCTAGAAATCTGGGCTTAATGGAACAAGGTAAGTAAGCAATTTTAAAACTTGCAACAGCTCTGGTAGCGTCTCAAGAGCCTTCCAAGGGAGACCTGCCAGTGAAAAGGGGATTTCAAGACTTGATGGTAAGAAATGGACAGCAGACTGCTTCAAAGGACTCTGGCAGGGAAAGGGAAAAAGACAGAAATGGCTATCCTGGGACCTTCCCAAGCCCAAGGCCCCAGTGAAGAGAAATGTCAGGGGATGAGAGCAAAAGTCAAGGCAAACAGGGTTGGGATACACTGGATCCTCTCTGCACTGTGGGAGAACACTGGTAAGACTACAAATAGAATGCAGAAGTACAGAGGAGTGTAAAGATATTCAGGGAAGCGAGGGATAGGAGAAGAGAGAGGGAAAGAGAAAGGGAGGAGAGGACAAAGGTGGGAGGGACAGAAGAAAGAGGAGAAGGAGAGGGAGGGTCAGAGGGAGGAGGAAGAGCGAGAGGAAGGAAAGCAGGAAGAGGAGTCAGAAAGAAAGGGGGGAGGAAAAAAGGAAGGATGATGGGACAGATACAGGAAGTGGGTAAAGGGGGTAGGAAAGGGAGAGGTATAGAGGAAGGAGGGGAAAGCACACAGGCCATTCCCATGAAGCTCAGCGACTCAGAAGTCACCCTGCATTCTGCAGAGGGGTTATGAGATCAGACCTTCAGAGACACCTGCTGGGGAAAGGAAGCGCTATGGCCAAGGACCATATGATGATGCCCCCAAGGCTCAGTGCTGGAAGACCAAGACTGGAGGACTGGGGAAGCAGAGAGGGCTGACGCCCACCCCCAGGAGCTCTGCTGGATGCAGAACCCGACCGAGGTCTCAGGGCCTGGAAGTGCCCTCTTCACCCCCAAGAGTGCTATGCGGTCAGGACGTCAAAGGGACCTAGGGGCTCCAAACGACTGAGCGCTCTCCAAAAGAGGATACGCTAGAAAGGCTGAGCAGAAGCTTCTCCTGCTGCCCTCCTGGGAATAGGGCAGGGAGGGAGACAACACAGGAAGAGCAAAGACAAACAAGGACGCACCTCTGCGGCCCGCATGTCTGCTCAGGTGCATGTACAAGCAGCCCACTGCAATGAAATGTGTATATATATATATTTATAGTCTCAATTTGTCCCTACACCACTTTTCTCTATTTATGAAATGTATATTTAGCCATTTATTTATTTGTTTGTTTATTTAGTTATTGCCAGAGTCTATGTAGTTCAGGCCTCAAACTTGAAGCAATCCTTCTGTCTCAGCCTCCCAAGTACTGGGAATATAGGCATATGCCACCACACCCAGCCTCTAATTAGATTTTCAGTATAAAATAACCAGGCCTGCCTCTCAGAGTTGATCTATTTTAATTCCGACCAGAAGCAGTGATCCTTAACATTTTAGTGGGCCTGTGCAGCCATATGTTGCACAAATGTATGATTCCCCCTTGGCTTCTTCTTATTTGTAAAATGCAGATAATAAAACCTGACCCTGAAGTTTGTTCTGAGGACTAAAATAAAAGACAAAACAAAACAAAAAAGCAAATCTAACTTAACTAGCACAGTGCCTGGGAAATGGTAGGTATCTAAACATAGCAACTGATTTTCCTACTTAGTGAAGCTGAAATTCTGCAATGAATTCTACAGTGGACACTGGGTAGGTCTTCCGTCCTGGCCCCTTCTCTGGGAAAGAGCATTCCACCACAACGTGGCAACAGTGGCCTCTAGCTGGCATTGGGTCTCATACAGTTACTCTGATCAAGGTATCCACTGCCTGGCCTCGGCTGCGTTACAGTCTCTCCCCTCAGAAATTCAGCAAGAAACTCTAATACTGGCAGGAAAAGAGATGGTCATTTGGTCATTTTTTATTATATAAAACTAAGAATTAGAGAAAAGAATGAAATCAAGAAAAAATAAAACGGAAGAGTGCATCTGTGTCAGCCCCTATTCTGTTTCAGGATTCCGTAAGGTAATCAAATTGTCTCTTGCTTTAGAATTGCTCCAATTGATTTTTGCTGTCTGTGATCAATGATCTTCATTTAACCAGCTTTCTGTTACTACAACAAAATAGCTGCTCATCAGTTTATAAAGAAAATCCTGGTTCCTGGTTTTGGAGGTTCCAGCCCATGACTGGCTCCACTGCTGCAGGCCTGGGGTGGGACAGCACCCTGTGGGCGGAGTGCATGCCAGGGCAAAGCTACTCACCTCGTGCCCGAGAAGCAAAGAGAGCAAGTGTGCCACAGACCCTTTTCAAGGCACTTGCTGTGACCTACACCTTCCACGAACTAGGCCCTATCTTTTAAAAGTTTCCATACCACCAAACTAGACACCAACATTTCACACATAAGCCAAGCCAAGGCAAGCTTTCAATACCTGTAACCTCCAGGGTGTCAAAGCCCCCTCAGTCTGAGGCCAGTCTTAACTTCATAGCATGTGATGCCAAAAGCACCCACTGCCAGGTGGGGTGGCGACATCCTTAGCCCACGTTCACGTAGAGACTCCGATAGATGGGGGTCCAAAAGGGAGAGTGGTCCTTAGACAAGGAATTGAAATTCAGCCTGCTAGACTGGGAGACTGCCACCTATCCAAAGGCAGGTTGAAGGAGAGGCTTATGAAAAGGGTTTTACGGCAGGATCTCTCACCTCACAGCTGTGAGATCCTGTTCGATCTATTTCACCGCCTGAGCCTCAGTTTCCTCTACAACAATAATAGTAACAACAGTAATGCTTGCCTAGTATTTACCAGCAGTGCACAGCAGGATAACAAAAATGCTCTAAGTATTAGAAACGTGAGAATTGGATAGAATTGGTAACATGGGTGAAGGAAGAGTTGAAAAGCAAATGCTACTCAGACACTAGCAACAGCAGGGAGCCACTGCCACTCCCAGGCATTGAGGCTGTTTACCCAAAGGAATGTAACCTGAGTTCTTGGTCATTCTAAACAGTGCCTACCACATGTAGCTATCAATTAGGACCCCTATGATTCAGAATCACTTCCTAAAAGTGAGCTTTCCCTTTGTAAGCATGGTCATGGGGTTCCAGGGAAACAACTCCCTGCTACTTTTCTTCCTTCAGTTGATAATTCATTAAAAAACTACTAAATTTCAGGGCTGTGGATTTAGCTGAGCGTCACAGCACCTGCCTGGCAAGCGCAAGGTTGTGAGTTTGATTCTTGGTACCAAAAAAAAGCTAACCCCCCCTCCAAAAAAAAAAAACCCTACTAAACTTCAGATACTATATGACAGTGAGTATTTGAGAAATGCCCATTTTTTTCCACTTACCTTACTTTTTTTTTCCCAGTTCTTACAGGTATGATAACTATTATATACTTATATAACAGTTATTACTAACCAGTGATGCTAGTGGAAACCTGACCATATAAGGGCCTAAGGGAAGCACATTTCAATAACTACCTGTCAGCAATCATGCTGTGACACCCCATCTCATCCCATCCTACAACCATGGCAGACATGACTAACAGATCACAGGACTAACAGATCACCAAGCTTGGTGTTAGTCCCAGAGTTCTTCAGATCTGCACCACAATCTCCTCACATCATTATACCAGAGATGGCACTTTCTATCCTGTACTTACTATCATGTAATAGGATAAAAATGTTCTAAATATAATAGACACTGTTGCATGAACAAACTAAGCCAGCATTTTAGATTTCGAAGGCAGATAATAAAGATACTGAGAAATCACAAAAACTTTTGAGAAAAAAATGGCTCCAGTGTTTCTTGGTTTGTATCTTTTATTATTACTTTGCCAATTATAGTTATTTATTTTTCTTCATAGCCTTATTACCTAGAAAGATTTATTAACTAGAAGATTTATCACTAAATATATAGGATTTAAGAAATACTAATATTTATTGGAATTCATGAACACTAATATATCAGGTTCTAGGTATTAATGGAAAGATATGAGGTCAACGATTGCACCAGTTGACCCCCAGTGTCCATGTGCATCTCCTGAGATGAACAGAGTACGAATGAATACGCTCTGTGTGACGTGAGGCTCCAATTCAAACTGCAGAGAGAAAAAAACACCCGAATGTCTAAAGGCTTAGGACACCACATCATGTTATACATCATTTTGGGAGAAGACACAGTTCTCTGGCAACAAACTATTCACCCATGAAATGAAATAACCCTTCTAGGAAAGGATGATAAATTATTTCATAAACATTGTATGTTTTCAACTTCACTGAGAGAAATGAATGGAGGAGGTACGCAGTACCTCTGCAGCCTCTGTCACCAGCCACTACGCCCAACAGTGCGACTCGTGGAGGTTGTGGGGGCTGAGCAGGGCGGGGCACGGAGGGACAGGCTCTCTACGGAGGGCTCATTAGTGCCCAGTTGCCTGTGCCAGGTCCGTTTTCATTTAAATTCTCGCAAGCCAGCAGCAAATAAGTTCTAAAATTTCCGTCTTAGACAGAGGACACGGAGGCACAGCAGGTGTAAGTTTCCTGGGGTTACACGGCCAAAGAGAGGCACACCCCAGAATTCACAGGATTGTCCCTGACTCCAGAGATCCTTCCAGCATACCACAGCATCTGCACCACTCTGAGGGGCAGACAGCCAGGTGCAGAGGACAGAGGACCAGGGCAGGTGAGAAAGAACCTGGGAGCAGCAGGCTAACTATGCTAATGGTAGCAGGTTTAACAAGGACCCCAAAGCTACTGCTCCTCATTCCTGGAAGCTCCAAGTGCTACCTTCCAGGAAAAGGGGTCTTTGGAGATGTGATTAAGCTTTTGCTGTGAGGATTGTCCAAGTGGGTACCGAATCCAATCCTAAGTGTCCTAAAAGTCACAGAGAAAGGACGCGCTGGAAGGGCAGAGGACAATGTGCAGATGGACGCAGGGACTGATGCACTGTGGCCTCAGCTGGGGAATGCCAGCACTGAGCGGCAGCTGCAAAGGCTGAGGAATGGGCTGCAGCCCCGCTACCATGCATTCCGCCCGGGGAGACTGTGCGGAACTTCTGGCCTCCAGCTGTGTGCAGATACATTCTGTTGTTTAAGATACTGTGTGCAGTCATTTGCTACAGCAGCTACAGGACATGAACACACTGACCTGCTAAAGACAAGCTGCGGGTTGCTGCCAGGCACCCCTCAGCTTCCCTGGGACCCACATATTAGGAGACATAGTCCTGTCCTGGTCAGAGATTTGAACTCCTTTTCTGAAGCCTCCTTTGTTTGCCCCTCCCTTGTGTGGTCATCAGCAGAAAACTGGGGTGTCCACATTAACAATGAAATCCAGGAGGCCAAGCACTAGTTCAGGAGTTAGAATTCAAAGTTTCAGACAGAAACCACTTTTTTGGGATTTGTTTTTGTTCTGAGACAGGGTCTTGCTATGTACTTCAGGCTGGCCTTGAACTCAGGATGATCCTCCTGCCTCAGCCCCTCAAATCCTGGGATTATAGGTTTCATACCTGGCTTTCAACGACTTCTTGTGAAACACTGAGGAAGCCACATAAAGTTCGGGGTCTCAGTTTTCTGTCTATAAAAGGGACATCTTAATGTGTGCTAAGTTCCTAAAGGTCCAAAAGGAGACCACATACACAGTCCCTTAGGAAATTCTAAAGATATATCATAACATATACACAGTTCTGATTATTCTCCTTTCTTTTTCCCCTTCATATAATCACAAATATTTTTAACCATCTAATGTACAGTAACATTCTTCTGTTCAGTCATATACAAGGAAAAATAAAACATACTGTCAGGATTTACAACCTAACGAGGAAGACACACATGCCTGAAATATTAAGTGACAATAAAGAGCTGAAAATTAAAATGTACTGACTGCAGAGATAAAAGACCTCACAGGATATGGTGTATTGTGAATATCCGGTCCCTTTCCTAGCGAAAGAGTACATTTTCTCACCTCTCAGAGTCAGGCTTGCTTTGGTCAATCAAAGTGAGCAAAAAAGGTATGTGTCATCCATTGCCAGGCAGGAATTTTAAGTACGGTTGGGAACACCTGGTCTAGACTGTGACTATCATTTGTTTGGACACAGAATGAAGACCATTAGCATAAAAGTTGTGTCTCTGGCCAAACTATACTAGACACTGAGCAGGTAACCCAGCTGTGTTCGGTTGGCGAAGTGTTACTATCGCATAAGCTAGCTAGCCTGTGTGACCGATAGAAGTAGTGACAGAAAGGCTGACAGAACGGGTGGGACTGGGACTAAGTCATAAGGACAGCAACATCATATAGCACTTGCACAGGACTTCATAGTTCTACAACAAAGTGCTTTAAGGGACCCAAGGGCCCATATAATTACTTTCCTGTTCCACTCAGGACACCCCATGAAGTCAGGGACCAGGAAGTTCTCATTTATTCTGTATCTCTGGGACCAAGCAGTGGCTGACATGATGGGGGTCTACCTTATGGACACCTAATGCACCCTCAGAGAGGCAGACAGGGCCCTAGGAGAGGAAGGAGGAGGAAGAGAGGGGGTTCCAGTTTAAAACCGCAAGTTAGGGGTGAGAAAGATGTGGCCAACTTCACATCATGTCACTTCAAAATATACAGGAACCAATATGTCTAAATGGTAACATAAAGCTGGAAAAAACTATACTGGTCTTCTCGATGATGACAGCCTTTTCTATTTTCCTGATTCTCTGATTAGTATATTTCTTTGGTAAGCTCTCTAGTACAATGGCTCCAAGGTTTAAGAGAATGCTTAGCAACATTATAGTTAAGAGTGATTGAAGTTTTGAAGACTTACCATACATACTATCTTCTCTAACCCTCTCTCTCTCTTTTGAAGGACACTCTGATTTGTACAGTACAGATACATATATACATTATCTTCTATTTTAAAAAACGTTTACTTTCAACACTTAGTGAATTTAATGAACAGTATTAGGTTTTATCTTTCTTAATAAATATCTTTTATAGCTTTTCTTATGTCAATAAAAAAGACAAAGCAACTCTTAAGCTAGCAGCTACACAGAGATACGTCAGACATTTTTCTTTAGGCAAGAAAGGGGCATAGACATTTATTCCAGGCCACTGAATTTGTAGGGGAAATATATTAAGAAATTTCACACCATCCATTAGATATAACACTTTTAGTAATCACTGCTGATCTTCATAATGGGATTCCTGGTGGAGGAGAAAATTATTTTGGCAAGCAAGCACCTATAGGGCCTAGGTGAGTTCTGTGACACTATTTATTATTCCCTAATATATGTAGACAACCAAAAATGTCATTTGGATCAGTCAAAAAATATTAACTGGTTGTAGAGATATATTTTTAACTTTGTTGTCCTGTTAGCCACTCAAGGTGTTTACAGGAAGAAACAGTCCTTCAAAATACTCATGCTTGAGATTGGGTACTACTTCTGATAAGAACAGACACTACACTTGATCTTAGCCAAAGGGCCCAGAAGTGATGGGTACTATTTCTCAATTACTGAACAGGGCAGGCAGAGAAAACCTGCATGTTAAACATCCTACTAGTTAATGGAACATTACAACCGGACTTTTTATTTATAATGTTTTACAATAAAAGGCAATAATCTAGCAGGTGCTTACATTAGAAAAGTAAAATATAAAACCAAGTAGAAGGAAGAGGAATCAATTCTATAAGCTGACTAAATATTAGTTGGAGTTACATTAAACCATTCTTGATTCACAAAAATAATAATGTCATATAGTTCCATCTAAAATAATTACTATAACTGAGAAATTAATTTAACTTAAAACTTCTCAGCAAAGAGGAAACATGACCAACTATGCAGTTTGCAACATTAACCAAATTCTTGCATGCAAATTCTTTAAAATATGATGTTTTCTAGATGCAAAATTTCAAAAGAAACTGGCATGTCAATTTTCTATACAAGGGTGATTTAACAATACACTATAAAAAGACATCTTCAATTATAATATCCTCATGGGGTCATCATTTGTAATTTTACTTTGTATAAGGAAAGCTATGGTCACAGGAATACAACACTTTTTAATGAAAATACAGGGGTAAGGCACCAAGCACATGAAAGTCTAAAAATAGAGCTCTGTGATAATACAACTTGGTTTTATAAGATTATCGCCCAGAATCTATAGAACAGCCTTCTCCAGGGTTTTCTAAGGTGGCAGGCTCCAGAAACGCAGGTCCTCTTGCAGTTCACTGGTATGAAGCACAACGTGAATTTCATGCTCACCGAATATTATAAGCAGGACCACTCAGATGCTGACCTGTGTGGGGGCTCTCTCTGAGAACAGGAATTGCACATAGTTGGCCCCCAAATTATTGGAACCTTCATGGAATCTTTTCCTTTAAACACCAGTATTACAACATTCATCTCAAAAACCTTCTGGGAAAGTTGAGAAAGATTGGTATTCTTCAAAGTCTGAACAATTAGTGGTCACAAATAGCGTCTGGGAAATTAAACAAATACAACAGAACAACAAAGAAAAAATGGAAGGCACATAGTGAAGTTAAGTACTGTTATGTGAAATCTGTGTTAGTTATATACGAGAATGAGAATGAATATTGAGTCATGCCATGAACTGTATTTCATATGAGTCATGACAAAATAATCTGAAAGTCAATGACACAAAAATACATGACTCTATAAAGACTGTCAGAGTCCACCTAGCATTGTTATAAAAAAATCTAATAACTGTTATGGTCTGTTTAAAAATGTCCCCAAAAGGCTCACGTGCTCAGAGACGGGGCTTCTGAAAGGTGATCAGCTCTCTCAGGCGCCTCATCAGATTAACCCAGCATGCACTCACAGCTCAGGGTGCTGTTTAGGAAGTGGGGCCTGGCTGAAGGAAGTAGCTCACTGGAGAGTGTAACCTAGGAGGGTACATTCTTGTGCCCGGTTTCTCCCTCGCTCCCTGACGCTTTCTTGTTCTCTGTGCTTTCTGACTGCCATGAGATGAGCTGTTCTCTTCCACCATGACACTTCTGCCCCGCTGTAAGTCTAAAAGCAATGGAACCAACCAACCATGGACGCAAACCTCTTGCTGGAGTTAGAGCGGCTCCGCCTTTCCACTGTAAGCAAACTCTCTGGCTTGCTTAACATCGTTTGGCACAAGGTCTGATTTGGTGCTTCCGGGCTTTGGCAGCGACAACCATGTCTGCCTCAATCTGCTCACAGGACATTTTCACCTTCAGAAAGGAGCAATGCATGGCATGTTTCTGAAAGTACCTCCATATTTCTAACAGCCCAGAGCTCACTCCCACTGCAGGAAAGACCAGGATTCTGAGTGAACGGGCCCCTTACCTCAGGGCAAGGAAAAAACACTGATTAAGCTGCAAATGGTAGGACTCTCGCTCCAGTACTCTTTCTATCTGTCCTAGCTCTTTAGAATTTATCACTATCGCACACAGTGAGACTTCTTGAGTTTAACCTGACCTTTTCACATTCTTCTTCCTAGTGACCTACTGTGTCACATATGCTCTTAGACGTGGACTTACCAGAAAGCCAAAAATCTCAGGTTGATTACATTTGTGTTAAAAAGGGTCAAAGCAGCAGCCTGAGTATGAAGAGCAGTGACTTCACATTCACTCGCAATAATGTGAGGCTTCTAGGAATTCTTCAAGCACCGAATCATGGACTGCGCATCTGCAGAATGCCAGTAAGCAAGACAGGCTCTGCTTGCAGCAGTCCCAACTTGCTCTGTTCTCAGATACTCACCCAGGGCTCTACGGGTGGTCTGGCTATTTCTCCACTAAGCCTACTTTTCCTTCATGTCTTGGAATGCTTCAAGTAGCCTGAGAAGATGACGGTACTTTGGGGAGTGCCATAGAGAACTATGATAGCCAAACACAAGTGCTGGCCTCCCACTGCATCCAGAGAGGCCTGCTCTTCCCCTGGCTCAGGACCCTGGAAATGCGGGAGGGAGGTTCTCCAGGGACCATCAGAAATGCGGCTGCAAGTGCCACGCTTCACTCGTTGGTGTGTAACATGCAGAGGAGAAACCAGACGCCGTGCCGAGCCAGAGTTATCAAAATGGATGTCTGTCTCTATCTGCTCACCAACAGCCATGGCGCCGCCATGAATGATGTGTTTGAAAATGCCCTCCCACGTGCCTCTGAGGGGAACTTTCCTTGGACCATTACTTATAATGTCTTTCCTTAAAGGTTACTCTACGCTAAAAGTATAGCAAGCATCCTGGCATTATTAATAGAAGACAAGGAAGGCACTTTTAAAGAGATAAAATATAACCACAGTGTAAGTCAGCAAAAGAGTCAAGTAAATCCTGATGCTCCTACTTATCATGGGGCTGTATTAAAAAGAAATTAGCTCCAGAGGTCAAGACAATACTGCAACATCGGAGAGAATTATTGTTCTCTCCCACAAGACTTTTCTCCCTGAGGCAAGACAGCGCACACCCTAGATTAAACTTTCATCAGCCGACCTTGGAGTTCCATCAATCTTTCATTACTGTCTGGCTCGGAGAATCTTACACTAGATGTCATTAGGAAACTGTCTGCCACACAAGGACCCACCAAATTACACCCAGGAAACGCAACAGTGGCTGAGGAAAAATAGAGATAACTTTCAGATTAGCTCAAAAACTCAGAGTCCCATTATTTCTCTATTGTCTCAAACAGATATGCCCTTTTTCGGGGATAGTTTCCATCAGTGCAGAAAGGAAGTCTCCTTGAAACGAAGTGCTGTGTGTCACTTGCAGTGCAGGATAGTTAAACAAAAGAACAGCCACACTCACTTGCTCCAATGTCATCTGCTATAGTTTGCCTTTCAAGTGTCCTCCAAAGGCCCCTATGCTAAAGGCATGGTGCCAGGGGAGCTACCAGGAGACTGAAACTTGTGAAGTTAGGTCCTCGTGGAGGGAAGTGAGGTCACTGGGGGTGTGGAAACTGATGAAACTGTAGCCAAAAGAACCTTGCTTCTGTTTAAATTGCTTGTTAGGTGTTTTGTCAGAGTGATTGTTACAGTTTGTGTCTAGCTATCCCCTCAAAGCCTCATGCACTTTTAGAAGGGGTTCTTTTGGAGGTTGCTGAATCGAGAATCTGTGATTGATTCATGGTTCAACGCTAGGATTAAAGGTGCTGGGATTAAGGGTGGGTAGTGGTTGGATCAGTCCACAGATTGGATTGGCACTGCAGTCTGGATAAGGGAAAATCCCAGTGGTCTGGATAAGATAAAAGGAGCAGAAAGAGGCTCGTCTCTTACTTCGTTGTTGCTTTTGCCATCTTCTGCTGCTATGAACTGTTGCCCCTCTGTCATGTGCCACCCTGACATGCAGCCAGGTATTATGGATGAAACCTCCCTAAAGTGTAAGCTAGATAAACCTTTCTTCCCTTTAACTTTGGGCATTGGGTATTTTGTCTTAGCAATGACAGAAAAGCATCTAAGACGGTGATGGAAAGCTGACTAATGCATCCTCCTGATGAAGGACACGTTCTCTGCACTGTGTAAGTGGCCTCCTCCCCTAGCCTGTGCTAATTCAATCTTAAGGGTATCAGAGAAGGGGCTGGACAGGACCAATCAGGAGGGTGAAACCGCACCAGCTTTTGAACAGAGACAATACCACAAAAAGAACTGCAACCAGCAATGCAAAAGGCAAAAAAGGAAACATGAAGTTATCACGGGTGCAGCAACTGCAAAGAAAGAGCCATGACTTGCAGGGTTGGAAAGAGATTAGAATTACTAAAGCTGAAAAGCCTAGAGGAGCCCCATAGAGCAAGACCTCTGTGCCCCAAGGAGGAGGCACTGCTGGGCTGCTGCCGCCTCTGGGCTCAAAAGAGAGAGTCTAAGAGTTGGGGAACCACACCTATAAAGGGGGCGCCTTCTGGCTGTGTGGCTATCTCTGAGGAAAGGATGTGATGCAGCCGGTTCTGTATTTCCCCATGTTAGAAAATTGCCAAGTGTATTCAGAACGGCTGCAGTGGCATGAAGACACATTTCCAGGATGATGTGCACGGAAGCAAAGGAAGGTGTCAGTCCCTCTTCCTCCTCCAGCCTGGCTGTCTCTTTCTAGTGCCGCACAGTCATCAGAGCTTAACAGATTCAAACCACAGAAGCAGAAACATGTTTTTGCAGAGTCCCAGCCCTGACACATCACAAAAGAGAGCAAGGAAAGGTGGGTTTGGAGCTGAGACCGACAATTTAATAAAAGCGACACAAGAAGCAATAGGTCATAGGGTTGAGAAGCTTCAGCTGACGGGTTTAGCACTGTCAGAGACCAGTTGTTTCACTTTTTTTTTTTCAGTAGTAGTTTTAACCTGGCAATTGTCTGCCTAACCAAGGACTCCATTTCCCAGAGTGTCTTGCTACTGGCCAATGGGATGAGGATAGAATATGGCTCAAAGTGACATCTGCAAGTTTCAGGTTGTCTTTAATGTGGAAACAAGTTGTTGTCCCAGTCAGCCCAGGATGCCATCTGAGGGAAGGCATAGCATCCGCCCTGAAGGAGCCTAAGCCCCCGAATGGCACAGAGGCGCCCTGCCACAGGGTACAGCGCACTGCAGATGGATGAATTAGAATAAACTCTAGGATACAACCCAGGGCCTTGGGAGCACAGGCAGCAGCAATGCCTACAGGCACCGAAGAGCTAGAGGTGAGAGAGTCAAAACGAACTTCATTCTTTCTCCAACAACCCCAATACACAGCAGCCACAAAGTTCACCTAGCTATTCTGCATGTGTATGACTCTACTGGTCGTTCTGTAAAGACTGGGGCCATACTTGGGCTCCCGGTCTGGGTTCTATATTTTTCTTTTCTAAATAATCCTTTTAAATACAAAAATCAGGGCAGGGGATATTGCTCAGTGGCGCAAGTGCCTGCTGGCACAGGCAAGGTCATGAGTTCAATTCCTGAGACCAAAATGCATGAATGAATGAATACATACAAAAGTCATCCCTAGCTCATGGGCTATCCGTAAAGCAGGCCTAGGGAACACAGTCATCCGCCTCTGCTTCCAGTCACTCATGTATTCTTAGCTCCTCAGGAGTGAGCCAGATCCCTGAGGACAGGCACCAGGCTACAGCCTTCCCCAGTCTCCCTGCTGCTGCCTACTCCATGGTGGATTTAGCCACCCTGGATCCATGCCTCTCTACCTGCTGACCCTGATTATCTAGGCCATTCCCCAGCTCTGGCTGGGATTAACACCGTCACTTCCCACCTGGACAGGTGAAAGTACCCGGAGTCTCTTTTTGCTCTGCTACAAGCTAGAAGGGTCACCTTAGGTAAACCACATTCTTCGGTCCTAGTTTCCTAACCTCAAAACAGACCAAAATCCACTAATTACCACACTGCTGCTCACACTTTAAAATCCTGTGGGGTGAAGCTGTGTGTATTCTGATTAAATAACCCTCGTGTTACTCAGGACCCCTCCCCTTATCAAGTGTTTTCAAAAGAAACAAAAGAGCAAAACAACATTGGCAAGAAAACAAGAGCATGGATTAGACATGGCAAAAGCCTTTGAAAGCTTGAACTGGGCTTTTATAAAACCAGTGGGGAATTTTCTCCTAGGGGAAAAGAGTATTGAATAAACCATTCCCTACAATTGAGACTAATTCATTAGATAAAAGTTTCTGAGATCATAATTGAATCAAAGGTTAACTCTTTTGGAAATTTATAAATATTGTGCTACACAGAAAGATTTTATTAAAAATTGTTCATCAACACCAGAAAATAGATATGTAAAAAACTTCTAGGAAGACAAAGTTTATTATACAGACTATAACCATATATATAAACAATACCATAGGGTAAGCGTTCAAACAAGTAAGAAAGTGCTCGTTATTAAGAGTGCTTATGTGTAATGGCCGTTGATGGTTCCTTTTAACTGTGAAGGGATTTTATCTTCATTAGAGCAGCACCATTGGGGTCTCCACTTGCAACAGTTATTTACTGAAAGTCATTCAAATTTTCCTTAATAAACAAAAGGAGCAATTTGGTGTTTTCACTGATTTAAATGGATGAGTTTACTAACCAGAGCAGTACTGTCCGAAGTGTTCCGTGACTGGCATTTCTGTGCAGCAAAGTGCTATGGCCTAGGTAAGTATTCTGTGTTAAGGGCTTGGTCCCCAGCCCGTGGCACTAGAAGGAGGGAATGGGAACTTGAAGAGCTGGGACCTAGTTACAAGTCTTCTGGACATACGGGGACATGCCCTTGAAGGGGACACTGGAACCCTGGTCCCTCTTTCACCTATGCTGCTTCCCAGTCATAAAGGTGAGCAGCTTCCTGTCTCCGCCATCATGTGCTCCCACCATGATATGCTACTTCCCAGAGGCCCAAAGCAATGAGGCCAACAAGCCATGGGCTAAAAACCTCCAAAATCGTAAGCCAAGATAAACTTTTCTCTCTTTAAAGTTGACTATCTCTGGTATGTTGTTATAGTAACACAAAGCAGGCTAATGCAGGCAGGCTTCCAGTCAAACCTGGATGGAGCTTGCTTGGAGGGTTCCATGCACACAGCAGAGAGGGAGAGCCCGGGGGAAGTGGGTGTGTGATACTTTACTAAGCCTGTATCCCAGGTAAATCCAGAATCTTTTGTTTTTGGTCTGTTTTCTGTCATGGAAAATGTATGAATATCTCACCTGATTATTCTCCCATGGCACACTGATGTAAAAGCCACCTGAGAACATCCACCAATGGGGTCTGAAATCCTCTGTCAACCCCACCCACCCATTTTCCTTCTTCTTGAGAAGCAGAAGAGCTTAGTGTGGAGGACCACTTGCACAACTCTTCTTGAAAGAAGAGCAATTATCTCCATTTTGGCTACACTTGACCTTATTTCCATGTACTGAGATGTACAGAGCTGGCTAGCACTTTTCCTTATCCCTTTAACTGGCTTTAAGCAATGCAAATCGGTCCAGCCCAGATGCTGATGTGTAGTCTTTGAAAAAAGGTGACAGGTCAGTGTTACCCCACCCGTACAGCTTCGCAGGCAGGATGGCGGGCCACGCTCCACACTGTCAGGATCAAGCCTCGAGATAAGAGGCTATGATTTCCCAGGGAATAAAACATTACACATCAGAGCTGAAGCATCATCCCCAAAACATTGGATACGACCTTGAACTGTGTCATGCAGATTATCCTCTGCATATCCTTGTCTCTGCATATTGCAGAGGTGACTTCAGGGCTCCTACCTAGTCCAGCTAGAGGCACTTCCGTATTTCCTGCCACGCTCACAGTCACTCATCCCAGAGCCACTCCTCTCAGTGAGAATTAATCAAACTTAGGTTTGGCCTTGGGTTGAGGTCTTTGTTCCCACTAGCCATCATGCTCTCTGGACTTAGGACCCCTTGGCTTCCCACAACTACAAATATGCCTTAGTGTCTCTAGTCTCGCCGTGGGTTGCACTGGAAGTGGTAGCTTGGCATTAACTTGCTAGGATTCCAATAACTTTTCCATGGGATTACAAATATAAACCTCTCACACCGCGAAAAGGACTGGGAAGGGCTCCACTTCATGTTGCTTAGCAGACACAAAGGTCTTTGTGCCCATTCCTCAGAGATGGACACACACCTGCCATGAGGAAAAGGGGAGTCCTGTTAAGAGACCCCTACACTCAGTGATTACATTTGCTTATCTTTTGTTTGTTTATTTATTTGTGTTGAGACAGGGTCTTGCTATGTGCTTCAGGTTGAACGCAGTATGTAGCCCACAATGGCCTTGAAGTTGTGGCAGTCCTCCTGCCTCAGCCTCCTGAGTGCTGGGATTACAAGTGTGAGCTTCCCCGTACCGCTACATTTGCTTGTTTTTGATACTTTTGTAAAAGAATAAGGAGAAAGCTGGACCTAAGTGAGTAAGAAGAACGTCGAAGCCGGAAGTGGCACTGGTCTCTGAAACAGGGAGGTGAGGTCCTTTCTACCCATCCTTGGGCCAGTGTCCTGCACAGCCATAGAAACAAGATGGTGGAGACACTCCAGTCACCTGTCCTGGCCGTCAAGGGCAAAACACCAGCTATATGGCTCAGAACTCTGCAGAAGGCAGTGCAAACAGAATGGGTCGATCTGGGCTGCACCGGGAAATGTAGACCTCCATCTCCAGGCCCCAAAGGCACCAACGTGTGGTGTGGTCAAGAGAAAGGAAGCAGCCTTGCTCTCCCAGGTAATAAATCAGTCAAGATAGGCAGGGCTCTCGAGGAGAGGACAAAGCCAGCCAGAGCGGAGCCCCACAGAGAACCAACCATGTGGGGCTCTCGTCATGTCTCCCCTTCACCCACATCGGGAATCTCCTCAGAGTAAACCCAAACCACTTACAATTCCTAAGAAAATGCTAAACCCAAGCCCTCTCGGAAATTCTGAAATTACATGGTTCCGTGAAGTAAGTACGCTGTCCCCAGCTCCAGTACATACACTTTCCTTACTCATTTTAACCACATCAAGAAATCCCCTAAGAGATTCCATTTTCTCAGCAAGGAAAGTTACAAAAGAGAATGTGAAATGGGCTCATGTTCCCCAGCAAAATGAAACACTTTTATGTTTTATTCATGCAAAGTGAAAACTCCTTTCCTTTGCTGCATTACAAATTGAATTTGCTCTTGTAAATTGCTGTATTAAAAAAAAGAGAGAGAATGAAAAGCAAAGGAAGGTTTAAAAAAAAATTAGGAAATACAAAGGTCCTTTTTAGAAAATAAAAACTCAGGGGACCAACAGTGAGAAACAGACCCTTTCCCTAGCAAATATGCTTCTTTATGTGCTGCTCCAGAAGCAATCCTGCTCCAGGGCCCCCACAGCCACCGACGCTTGCTGAGGTCCTGAAAGCCTGCTGGGGGAAGCCTGAGTACATTTCCACACTACACTTCTCTGCCAGCACTGAGTAAGAATGACAAGTGGCCTACGTTTCTGAAAATGCAGCCAAGGCAACACTCGCTAATTTACTCTGACATCATTGGGGGTGGGCGCGAGGGGCTCTCCCTGCTTTGTAGGGCAGCTGAGCTCACTCCTGCCTGCAACAGCCTCTCGTCATCTGTCTCACATCATAAACTGTCCCCGGAGCCTCCCCAGGGTCTGCCTCTTTCACCTTCACTGCTTTGGAAAGGAAGCCATGTAATCAGCTGCATTTGCTAAGTGCATCCTGCTTTAAAAACTCAGGAGCAAACACTCATTAAGCATTTCCCGCATCTCCACCTCTGTGCCTGGTTCTATACACACACACCTGCAGCATGTACGCATGTGTCCTGGTCCCTGCTA
This sequence comes from Chinchilla lanigera, assembly GCF_000276665.1. Taxonomy (NCBI): domain Eukaryota; kingdom Metazoa; phylum Chordata; class Mammalia; order Rodentia; family Chinchillidae; genus Chinchilla; species Chinchilla lanigera. Next base: position 6,719,013 of record NW_004955443.1, on the reverse strand, counting down.
TGACTGTCCTTTCTCAGATGAGAGAAAATCAGGGTTAGGGAACCTGAGTCATTTTTTTTAACTGGGAATTTGAATAATCCTCCAAACACAAAGCATTTGGACTCATTTTAAGGAGTTGGAGTGGGTTGAAAATCCTCATCAATGAAATCCACAAACTAAGCCTTAAAAATACACAGCCAGGCTTGGGATATAGTTCAGCATTTGAGCATTTGCCCAGCATGTTCAATGTCCTGGGTTCAAACCCCAGCATCCAAAAACAAAAACAAAACCCACTTAACCACATCAGGTTGTACAAATCTTGGCTCCTGCCTTAAAAACAAACTTGCAGGTGAGGGATCTGGGCTGGATCAAGCCTCTCATATCCAGTGCCTTCCACCAAAACTAAATGTTTTCACTGATTACCCAATGTCATCAGAGAGTTTCCTTGTAAAAGTATTCATGTGCTGTCAAAGCACCAGGTCCAGGGGTACAGCTGCGCCCAGCGAGTGGATAACAGACGCATATGCAGAATCTGTCCAGATGTTCCCTCAAGGTACCCAAGCCAGCAGTCAGCACTTGTCACTCTGCTATGAAAAAAGCTCAACATGTACTCCGCTCCCAGGAAGGTGCATCCCATCAGCAGCCAGAGAACACTTCTCTTTTGTAGATCAATACTTAGGTCACAGTCTTTCCTTTCCAGTTTAGAACGTGGAACTGAATCAGAGGACAATCAAGTGCACCCATGCCCAGTGTTCACGGAGAAAGGCTGCGACGAGACAAGGCAGGAGCCTCCGCCCCCTTTAGAGAGGACCGTGCAAACTGACAAAAACTGGAATGCACAGGAATGGGCCCGGGAGCCCCGGTGAGCCTCCCGTCATACAGCTGGCCCCTAAATGCCAGGAGACCCTCTAAGACTTGGAATTGCCAAAGACTGACCATAATTTAAGGTTTAACTGCATTGGTCTCCAAGTATGATGCCTGTAATAACTGTTGCTTAAATTATTAGCTACAATATATTCTTGAAAATTGGGATGTCGTTTCTAGGCATCTTGGAGAACAAAAAGTTCACAACACATTTACCCATAAGTAACATATTTTCAGTAGAATTTCACAAAATACACATGGAATGCCATTTCGATATGACCAAACACTTTAAGTGTTAACCAGTTTAGCCAAGCCCAACCTCAGAAATTCCAGATACTCAAAGCTTTGTGACCCAAGGTTTGTGATTAAAGGTTGTATGACCTTATCTTTTCAAGTAAACCTTCCATGAAGAAAATGCCACTAGGCAGGATCTTAAGTGGCTGGGATTCAATGGCGTGAGAGAGAGCTGGTTAGGAGAAGACTGCAGAAAGAATGAAATAAAGGGGTTCAGACGGCCAGGAGAGCTGGGGACTTAGCAGAATGAAGATGAAGGCAGGCGTGCGCCACCACACCCACGGGAAAGCGCTGGGGAATGGTCGTTTAGATTCCTGTTGAAGGAAAAGTAGCAGAACTCAAAGGCCGGAGCCAGAGCTGGCAAAAGGTACGAGCCCGGAAGGGATGGAAGGGATGTCCTCCGCAGGGCTTCCGGGCAGGGAAGCTGTGCTCTAATCTGTTATATTCCTAAGCAGCTTACTGTCAGGTCTCATTCACTGAGGCGCTGTGAGAACGCACTTGGTACAGAGCCGAAACTGGGCCCACGGTCAGGGGCGCAGACCGCGCAGCCCGGGACTCACCGGCCGTTGTCGCGGCCCACGCCCCACACGCGGATGCTCACGATGGGCTGGGAGTGCAGCACGGTGCGGTCCATGGGGTCCACCAGGCTGAGCATGTCATTCTCCAGGATCAGGTACATGTCTTTGCCCTAGGGTGCAACGAGAGGCGTTGACTTCCTCACGCAGGCTCCACACCCCGACCACATTTGTGGCCATCGCAGGGTACTGTTTCAGCGCCCCAAAGCGGTCACCCCATGGGTCTATAATTTGTTTTCCCAATAGGGAGACATCTTTTCTGGACTGAAATATTCACCCATCTTTCCCATCCCCTTACATCCCCAGTCCTTCTCTTGTTCTCTGAGTCCTCTGAAATGTCCCCAACTGCTTTTTAGCTGGCCCTTTTTTTTTCTCTCTTTCTCTTTCGAGAGAAGGTCTCACTGTGTAGTTCAGGCTGGCCCTGAGTTTACTATGTAGCCCCGGCTGGCCTCGAACTAATGGTGATCCTCCTGCCTCAGCCTCCTGAGTGCTGGGATTACCAGTGTGCATCACCATGCCCAGCCTGGCCCTTATTTTTAACTATTCACCTATCTGAACTTTTCAGAAGACGGGCTAATGTGGAGGCCTGGAGAATCGATTCTCATACACATTCCCTGCCCAGCAGACTCTGACAACCATTTTCTCCCACGGTCGTGCTCGGACCCTCTCAGGCATGCCCTCGGCCCTTCCAGACCCACAGCCATGTCCTTCACTCCTCCGCACTCACATCGTGCTTTGCCTGTGTGGTGCAGCGGGCAGCCAGCAGGCAGGGCTCTGGACGCGTCTCCGCACTCACGGCTCACACTTACATGTCTATGTATCACACGCAGATACACGGGGTGCTTGAGGGGCCCTGGGGCTCAGGAACTCTCTAAATGACCCTGGAAGAGCTTGTTTTATTATCTAACACTCAGGGAAACTGAGGCTGAGCAGTTAAGTGCCCTGCCGCAGACCTGACTCAGAAGCTGTCCTGGGTGCTGCCGTATCACCGAGACAGGGCAGCATCTGGGTGTCTCAAGCGTTTGTGCTGCAGCTGAGTTCTGGAAGCTTTGGTGTTGCATCTCCCCGTAGGTGCTGGTCCTCTGAAGACAGGAGGACAGGAGGACTAGGCTATTCAACTTCATTCCTTCCCTGTGTAGTCCTCGGCAGCACAGAGGTTTCTTGGTGAGTCTTCCAATCCCAAATCGAGACTGACCAATTCCTTTCTGGGAAAGCTCTTTTATTTTTTCTTATTTGGAACTCACTACTGGCCTCAAACTCACTGCGATCCTCCTGCCTCAGCCTCCTGAGTACTGGGATTACAGGTGTGTGCCACCAAGTCCACAGGAAAGCTCTTGACAGTGACGTTTCAGATTCCTATTGAAGGTTCTCAGAGTGAATTCAGCTCTGATGCTCAGGGAGGCAGAGATGGGTAGATCACTGCTTCTGAGCCAGTGTTTAAGCTGAGCCAGTGGCTACAGCTGACTCAGCAAGATCTAGAACTGCCCCAAGGAAAGGCAAAATGAATTACAGACAAGCCACTGGCAGGCATCATGGCTAGTCCAGGCGGACGTGGCCACTGGCAGGCATCACGGCTAGTCCAGGGCCTGCAGGCACACTGCAGCGACCATGGCCTCGGGCACCTGCAGGGTGAGTCACTCACACAAAGCCCAGATCGCAACAACCTCGTCCCAATCCTAGCTCAGAACTACTGAGAGGTCTAGAGTTCTTCATGAAGGACAGACTGGAGGTAGGGCACTGAGGCCTGAGTATTTGGAAGGAAAGTTGGGGGGTCATGTGGTGAAAGGATGTTAAAGTCAAATACCAAAAAAAGCAGTATTTTTCTTGGGTAGAAGAAAATCTTTTCTCCCTTCTCCCAATGCTAGGGATCTAAAAGTCTGGATAGCAATGCAATTTAGCTCTGTGGGAAGGGTTGTGAAAGTACCTCCCGCCCTGAGCAGATTCTCACACAGCCCAGACCCGAAGCGGAGGTTCACTCCCACAGTCCTGCTAACGGGACGCAGGCAGGGAGGGGTACCTGCATGCAACGGCCACTATGCTAAGGCACCCCAAGTTCTGCAGGTCTCAAGCACAGTAGGAATATGGCTTTCCTCCTTGGTGTGACTTTTATACAGATTTGGTGTTCTTACTGTCACTTTCTTTTCTGAAATTATTTCAGCTGACATTCAAAGTGGAATCACTTTATGGACGGTGAGAGGGATATATGGGCATCAATTCCACACCTCATGTGTAATGTTGATTTTCAGACTGTAAAGAAAGAAGGGTGTAGTATGAGAGGCTACTAAGCCACCTTCCAGTGGAGGCATCAATGTTCTTTTACAAGTATGTGTGGAAGTCACAGCTTCTTTTGAGGAATACACTTTGGCCTCTGGGAAGCCGAGGCAGGAGAATGGCAAGTTTACGCCAGCCTGGGCAATTTAGTGAGAACTTGTCTCAAAATACAACTACAAATAAAACCAGAGCTGGGGCTACAGCTGAGAATGAAGGCCCTGGGTTCAACCCCTAGTACTGCCAAAGAAAATGGAAACTACAAAAATAATGTACTTTGACAGCAATGAGTCCTCTCCCAAGAAACTATCCTAAACAGACCAGCACAACAATTTTGCACATAAAATTCAGAGGTTTCTGGTACCCTAACTTTATCCACAGATCTGTGAGGACCGGAGGATAAGGGGGCGGGGGAGGGGGCTCTGAGAAACGCTCTTGCGCAGGACCTCAACCCTCACCTGGACGAGGCGGAGTGGAGAGTAGTCACCCGGATGTACCATGTGGACCCTATCTGCCTTTGCGAGGCAACAGCTCACACACACCCAGAAGCCCACAGTAGCACCTCCCACAGAGCCCTGGGGCAGGGGGCCCGGGGCAGCTGGTCATGAATTACATCCGCATGCTACTTACCTCTCCCCAGATGCCCACTGTGTCTCGGATGTCGTTTTTGCAGTACGAAAGCTGCCTGATGCAATTGTTGACAGCCACGCTGCTTTTCCCAGGGGCGAGGTCCTCCTCTGCCATCTCCACCCAGCCCAGGGAGCGCACAGCAAAGCACTGGAAGACACGGCAGAAGGCAGAAGTAAGTCTCCGGTCCACATCAATCCACATCAGGTCACGCTAAAACCCTGGGGCACTACGAAGGATGTTAACACACCTTCGCGTGCCTCACTAGGCACTCTGATCTTCTAATTTGGGTAACAAATCCTCTATTGTTGGAAAATTAAATTGGGATTATTTTTTGTTATTAAAAGGTGTCAGGATGATGTCCTTGCTTAATGTGTGCAGTGTGTCCAGATGTTTTCCTCTTAGGTTACTAGGTGTACTATTATAGAATTAGGGGGTAGAAAACTTTCAAGGCTCCTGTGATCTATGATGAGGCAGGTTGATTTTCAATAGTAAGAAATGCAAGCCCATGAGACGTGCTAAGCATCTAGGAAAAGAAAACAGGGTAAGTCCAGGTGAGGCATTTCTTCGTAACAACAATAAGCACCATGTTTAACAGCCAGAAAGGGAAGAAAATGGAGACAAAGCAACAAGTAGGCCTGAGGTGAAAGAGCATGTGTTACAGGACGAAATCCTGAAGCTGTGAGATGCTACAGTGAGATCCACTTGCTCCATCTTTGAGAGGTATTTTCTCTGAGATCAGGCCCCTTGCTTCCTTTTCCAAGTTCTGATATCCATTTCCTCCCTTTAATTTAAAAAGCATTACATGCTTATTGGAACAAGCCAAAAATCCAAAGACATAGAAGGAAAATTCCCGGTCCATGTGAGGGTGGGGTGACTAGGCCATTCTGCCTATCCCGGTCACCAAGGCTGGGCCACGGGGGTGGTCTTTCACCTCTCCCCAAAGCCCCAGGGCCCTTCTGAGCTGCACATCTGTTGAAGGGGTCACTTTCCTGGGATAGAAGGGGCAGATGTGCAGCCCCGCACTTCCTCAGGAGCCAAAGGATGGGCTCCCTCAGCACAGCTTATAAAATTTCCGAAGTGAGCTTAGAAACAGAATGGAGAAATGGAGCCAGCTCCTAACGGGACTAATACTGAGCCCAGTGTTACTCTCCGCTCCAGCCACACAGTCAGACTGGGCACCTCACTCCAGATTGCCAATTCTGACGTTGTCAGGGGAACCCCACCGCAATGCCAAAGACAAAAGCAGCAGCCCAGTGAGCAATTCACACACTGGGCCACAAGTCCCACAGGGGAAGGCCAGGTAACTGCCTCAGGTGTGAGCACACATTGCCGTCTACACACGGCCCCTGGAGAGCAGGCAGTCCCCAGGGGCCACTGCAGAGCCACCCAGGGGAAAGGCCGTGAGAGCCCCACGCTGAGGGGGTCTGCCCGCCCCTCCCTGCCTCCCACAGCTCCCTGCCTCAGCTCCAGGCTGGACTGTGTCTCCAGGCAGCTCCGTCAGCCATGCCTGGTGCACAGCCCAGCCCACCTCACTGCTTTCCTAAAGTCCATGACGCCTGGGCTGAGCCCTGAGGAGCCACCCCGCTGGCCCCTCTCCTATGGGCTCCTAACAGAGGCCGCATCCACTCACCTCGGCCTGCCATTCTGACCTTGTGATTGCCCTCATCTCCAAAACACGCTGAACTCTCCTGACTCGGAGAACATTTATTGATACGACCCCTACTTTAACAGCAGGAAACAGGCAACTCAGTCATATCATCTGACACTGTTCCCACGCCAAAGGCTACCCCGCTTACCCTCAGCTCGACAGCATCACGTCAGTGTGCGCATTTCAGACATGAAGAAACTGAGTGAGGGGCCAGGCTGCCATACAGGGGCTCTGGGCTCCCCGCATCATTTGGTGCTACGCCTCTGAGACTGCACTAGAGGGACGGCATGTCACAGGGGGCTAGGCCTGCAGAGCAGGCTCCAAAGCAGTCTACAATACAGCTACCATTCTGAGCATCTATAGCTCAAGAGTAAGGACAGCCCGAGTTCCAGTCTTAGCTCTGTTTTACAGATCCTGTGACCTTGAGGAAGTCACTTACTAATTTAAGTTCTCAGGTTTTTCAGTTGTAAGAGCGGGATACCATCAGTAATAGTTATCTCACTGGGTGGTCAGGAGGAGAAAACAATGCAACACTGGGTAAGAACCTGACCTCTGGAAACACCCAGGGAACACTTCCTGGAGGGCAGATTCGTACAGTGCATCTGCTTCTTGGCTGGAGTCAGCAAAAGGGGAAAATGACAGGGGCAGAGTACGTGCAATGAAGATGGCTACAAGTCTCAGCTCTCCTCCGTGACAGATACATCTGCTTCGTGCACGTCATCCTGGCAAAATTAAGAGTAGCCCTTTTCTTGGCGAAAATGTTCTGGGTTAGATAATAAATTAGATGTTCATCTTAGGTCAAAATCAAAGTGAGTTCAGCCTTGGGGTACTGCGATGTGCTGATGTGGGAAAGGGGTTTGGTATAGGTAGATGCTGCTCACAGCCCACAGCTGGGGGACCCTTCCAGGGAGCCTGAGGGCAGGGTCACTGTGGGAAGGTCACAGACTCCTAAAACCAGAAGCCAGGACCGAATTTCCCACTGCCTCTAGTTACTTCTTGGGAAATCTCCAACCTGTGACTACAGGCAAGAACTCATCAAGGATATCAAAGGGAAAAGGCGTGCCGGGTTCAGCGGCACATATACCCCCAAAAAACCAGAAAAGAATGTGGTTGTCCTTTGTCCCTTCAGCTCTAGAACACATGGATTTCAACCTAAACAAGCTCAGAAAAGCCAGTGAGTATCTTTTTTGGCTAAGAAATATGAATCATCCAACTATCCATAACAATCAGGGTACTGTTTTGTCATAATGATTAAAAAACAAACGCTCAAATTATACTTATTATAATGAATTCATTTAGAGCCACTTTTCTTGTGTAATCCTGCAATTATTTACTTAATTTACTTTTTGAGCTGAAAAGCATCACTACCATTCTTTGTGGCCAAACAAGAAAGAAACAAAGGGAATTCTGAACTCCACCCTGGAATCAGTAGAGTTTCTTCCCAAGAATAGAGCAGCTAAAAGCAACCGGCACTGTTTGGTGCTGCCCCCGAGTGGCCAGGAAGGGTTATAACCACCACCACCCACTTCAATCAGGAGTAGCTCAGCAGAATCAGCTCTGGCAACAAACACTCCTTTTCCGGTACGGGAAGAGCTAAAAATATTTCATCAAATAAACTGCCTTTTAAAAACTTTTTCTTGAGTTTTGAACATAAGCAACTGACATATGCATTGTGACTGCTCATTCTTCACTAGCCCTTAAATAAATGGGCGCCAGTTTGCTGGTGCTCCTGTTATTTTTATTAGTTATTGGCATTTAAGGGGGGGTTAAGGCTGAATGAGATGGGACAGAGCTTTTGGCTTGGCTTCCTTCTCTCCCATCTGTTTTCTCTTCCCTCGATGCCCCTGCTGAAACCAAGTTATCACATCTAAGCTGGAATACGCATCCCACCTCCACTACATTTCTGAGCCCTACATATGCCTGAAAGAACCTCTTCCTAAATTATGTGTAATGGGGCAGAACACAGCGCAAAGCCTGGGTTTTCATGGTGAGTCCTAGGTTGGAATTCCTCCACTCCAATCAGGGGGTGCTCAACCTCCCTGACTTCCAAGTTTATTCAGGGGAAAAGTGATGATGCTACTGAGCTCACAGAGTGGCCAGGAGATTCCGCAGGAATGAGGACAGGAAGTGGTGGGCACATTTAGGAACTCAGCTGATGCTCACTTCCTTCTCTCTGGCTCCAGAAGACCCTACCCTGTCTTGCTTTATTCTGCCCAGAGTCCCCCCATCTCCTCTCCCAAGATGAATTTCTAGGTGTGTCTCTTCTTTCCCCTGAGCTTTAATGAAGACAAGCAGGGTGAGTGCAGCTGGCAGAAAGCTGGGGACCTTATTCCTGGACAGAAGTGGGGTGAGGCTGGGATAGGGGCTGGGAGCCGGAAGGGCACAATGCAGGCTTTGCCCCTGGCCAGGCGAGCTGGCCCTACGGTACAGACCAAAGACGATGGCAGCTGAGGTGCACAGAGCGGCACTGTGCCCCGCACAGGGCTTTGTCACTGCCGAGGGAAGGGGCACCAAGGCAATGGTGCCAGAAGGGACAGTGACACTCAACTATGGATACTTAAAAACTAAAAAGTTCACACAGAAAAGCTAGAATTTGGTTTAACGCTACAAATGTAATCCCAATTACAGTCATGTATAGGAATAAGCATGTAAGCCTAGTTACTGAGCAGCACGATAGCATCTGTGTGTTCAAGTCCATGAACATTTATCAAGTGCCTACAAGATCCGGAGGCCTGCACAGCTGGGCCACACACGGTCCATACTCCTGAGAGGCCTGATGCGTTGTCAGCATTCTGAGCAGGGACCCAGAGTTTGGTACCATGAAATAAGGGTACACTGAGGCAAAGCTTGTGTTGCGAGCTTAGGAAGGAGTCTTTCTATTCAGAGGGAGTTATGGACAACTTCCTCAAGGACCAGATACTGAGCTGGGCCTTGTAAGACGGGTGGAGTCATTCGTTCACAAACATTGACGACTTATGATGTGTCACGTACTGGAAAAGCACCAATAAACCAAATGGACCACTCTGCGCTGCGTAGTATCTCAAAAATCTAGAAGAGCACATTCATTTGGCTGCCATGCCCAAGGCTCCAGAGCCCCACCACGCTGGACGGAAGGTCTCAGGTTTCCAAGCCACTAACGGGGATCTCGGGGCAGCCACATATGAGCTCTGTGAGTGAGTCCTGGTGAGCCTCAGTTTCCTCGTCTGTTCCAGGAAGGATAGCAACATGGACCTCCTGGAGCACTGGCAAGGTGAAATGGGATGGCTTCTGTTAAGTGGTGTGCGTAAGACTTGGCCCGAGGACAGTGGCCGAGAAACGGCAGCCAGTATTTTCTCTGTCTAGCACGTGTCTGGGTTGGGAGCTGCCACTGGAAGCCAACTGGGCCAGTCTGGTTTTGTTTTGGACACACATCAGGTAGGCAGGGAGGAGAACAGGCCCTGTCCTCTGCAGCAGGGCTGGGCCCATCTCCTCAGCTGACTTCCGGGGCTTTAAATAACCATCCATAGCTGAGCGCTCACAGACGAGCTTCAGGAAGTTCTAACCCAAACTGTGTGTGCGCGTGTTAGGGAAAGGGCCCCACGCTTTCAGCGGTTTTCCAAAGGCTATGAGCATATGAGGTACTTGTGACGATTTCCAAGGAGATTGGATCAAGTCATCATTGATGAGGACATCAACTAGAGGACATGCACTGGGGTACAAAAAAAATTTACTAGCCAACATCAGAGTTCTTTTTTGATTAACAGACGAAGGAAATGGTGAAAGGCTCTCTTTAGAAATGACAAGGAATTTGTGAGGGAAGCAGAATGGGCATGGAAAATAGGGAGGGAGAATAAGGTGCACAACCTCTGGGGGAGTCTGAACTTCTGCTATGAGTGGGTCTAATGTGCGAAAGCGAGGGGAGCCCGACACCCAGGTTCTAATACAAGCATCTGCTGTGGATAACACCCGCCTGACATCACCTCGATGCTTCAGCAAAGCCGGTTACAAAGAGATGGCCCTCCTCACTGGGGAAATTAAAGGAGATGGGCTGCCACCCTTCCGCTGGGGAAACTGGGCAGAGACCCTGGGAAGCTCCTGAGGGGAGAAGAGGAATTTAGCTTAAGTACAGTTAAAGCCCCGGGGAATAGGCCAACTTTCTGGGAGGGCCCAGAGAGGGACTGGAACTGGAAGCAACTGGAGTTCAAGCCTGTCTTGCTGGATCCTAAGAACATGGTGACCCCAGCTGTTGCCCAGTTATGTAGGGCTGCTCCGTGGAAACTTCCACATCTGTGAGGTGAGTGAGATTGCAGTCAGGTGGAAAAAGCCATGAATTCTTGCTATGTGCAACTATGAAGGAGACCATTTCCAGTCCTTACCCAGGGCACGTATGATGTATTTCACACAGCACCAGAATAATGCCTGTGTAGGGTGCAGTCCTTCCATCTGATCTCCCATGTTCTGAGATGTTGCTCTGAGAGTTAGAGCAGGCCTCTCCCCTTTCATTTCCCACAGCTACTGTGAGCATTAGAGACAGCAGCTGCCGGGTCTGATTTTGCTTGGGGCTACAGTCTTTTGACCACAGAGGATTCAGGAGACAAAGCAGCAGGTAAGCAAAGACCTTGATCTCAAATGACTTTCACCAGAACCCTTCTAAAAATGTGCAGTTTCTTCAAAGGTCCAAGTCTCCTGGTGGAATGTTGCTTCCCTCACAGGAAAGCGTTTAGTAAATCGGAGTCTGTGGTCACTACAGGCAGGCAGGTAGACTACTGTCACCAAGCACACGGTTTTAAACAAAAGCAGGCTCTGCCACTGCTCTTCTCTGAAATACTGACATGCCTTCCAGCTCTGGGATACGGTAATTCTACAAGGCCAGGTGTCTGGGGAGCCCCTGAAGTGGTGTTTGACCCAGTTCTCCATTGAGAAGGAAACAAGGAATTAGCCTGGTGAATTATTCAACATGGCAATAACCTGGGTGGCTAGGGAGGACCCAGGGCGCATCCTTGTTCCGTCCCAGCTCACATCAGCTGTGCCTGATGCTTCTTCAGACCTTGTGCAACAAGGGAGGCATTCGGGCAGGAAACAAGACGCACGGCCTTTTGGGGCCCAGAACCCATTAGTGCCATTTACTTAACTTTCTTCTTCTTACTTTTCAGAGTCCAACAGTCCTATGGCAAAAGTTTGCTGCATGCTAATATCTCACAGGCTTTCCACAGCGGGGGCATTTGTACTAATAGCTGGCACCACTGAGCACTTCCAACGCGCCAGGCCATACGGGGTGAGCTCTTTCAGAAATGTCACCCACAGCACCCGCCTTCTTGCCTCTGCTTGCTCACTACTGGCTGGCACTCTATGGGGCAGTGATACCCAGCCCAGCCACCTCTGCCTGGCAATCACTTACAAAGCCTGAACCACGGAGAATCCTTTTAATTTTCAGAGTGAGCTGAATTATCACTGTGTCATGACTAAGTTATGGAAATTTAAAAATAAAACCAGACTGCCAACTTACTAGTTCACAGAGAGCAACGCAGGTAGGTATTGCTCTGACCTGACCCTAGGGTCAGCTCATGAGAAGATCTGCTCTCTGGGGAAAATCTACTCTAGTTTTTAGTCACCTGCCCACCGCAAGCTGAGCCACAAAGACGCAAGCAGAGGAGCCCGAGCCGATATCTCAGTGGCCAGGTTCTTGGAGATTCTTGGCTCTTGCCAGAGACAGGCTCCCAGGTTGTGATTTAGTACAGACATAGTTAATTGCATCAGTCGCTTCCTGCCCAGGACCCAAGCTGGCAGGATGAGGACTATTTTTATCAATGGAAAAATTTGAGCAGAGGTGGGTTTAACTGAGAGACACAGCCCAGTGCTTCCAGGTTGTCGACGAACAAATTAGGTGCAAGTGTGCATTTAAATGTAAACTCACAAGCATATCACTTTAGACACATGTAATATGATGATCATATGTAATGATCACCATCATACCAGCAGTGACCATTTATTGAGGGCTCACTGTGCACTGAGTGTTTTACATGCAAAATTTAGGAGTCTGGATTTGCCCAGAAAGCATGAAAGTGAGCACTGGTATTTATAGGTCACTTTCTGGATGCCACATTCTTGATAAACCCAGCAAACATGTTCTCACAACCTTAGACAGTAGGTGCTATGTTTCTTAATTTCTAAATGAGAAACTGAGGCAAAGACAGCTTAGCTATACTGCCTAAGGTCATACAGTAAATAACCCAGGCAGAATGTAGTCCTCAGGTGGATCACTATTTGCTTTTCACAGAAGAGGAAATCAGCCGTGGGGCATTCAGGAAGTGCCGCCCACGCCCAGCACGGGATCCCACCACCCTGTGCTCTGCATTAGCCATTCTCCAAACAGGAATGCTCAGCCCCAAGGGGCTCCTGAATAGCAAGCCTCTGGCTGCCATCACCCTGATGAGGGCCCAGCACAAGCGCCATGCTCAATAAATCGTCAAATGAAAGCACCTGAGCTTGAGACAGACAGAAGTATCAAACAGGGCTGGACTAGACCTGGCTGGGATTCCTGGACCTAAACTCCCTAGTTGTGCCCTTGGCAAGCTAATCACCCTCTGTGTCACCGGAGGGATAACCGTACCTTTGCAAGCAGCAGTAAGAATTCAAGGGGTGTGCAGCCTCCTGAGGAGGCCCAACACAGCCCACGGGAACAGCTGATTTTATTCAAGCCGTAACAAAAACATATGTAGCCTCAACTCTGAGGTCAGAGCACCCAGATTTGAATCACAGCTCCAAACTTAATTTCTGAGACACAGGGCCAGATAATATGCTGGCCTGCACCTCCGTTTTCTAATCTGTAAAATGGAGACAGTTGTATTATTTATGTTCTAAGGAATGTTGGGAGCAATAAACGATATTGCAGAACTAAAACACTTAGGGTAGTATATGGTAAGTAGCCGATGTGCTAGATTTATCATTATTAGCTCCAAATTATCAACAAATCTTGATGTAAGTCATGTATAGCAATATAAAAGTCGTGCACAAATAGTCATCTAGTCAGTCACAGGATCACTAATGGGGCGGCGTAACACATCTGACTGCAAGTGTTGCTGTTGTAGACCAGAGGCGCAGTTCTCCCAGTGGGGGTAAGCCTGCCTGGTACCTAGTCCAGTCCTTGTCTGGCTTATCAGGACCACCATCTATAATAACTGGCCAACTATCAAAACAGGCTTGAGGACTTGGCTCACACTCAAGGGTCCTGGGACAGTTAGGCAGAGGGGCATCCTGCGCGCTGGCTGTAGTTCAGTTCTTAACCTGGTGCCCGGCTGATTTGTGACCTATGCTGAAGGCGCCCAGCTGTACCAGGACCTGTGTGCCCAAGGAGACTTCTGTGCCAGCAGGATCCAGTCAACACATTGTCACAATGTCACCTACTTTGTCCCAGAGTCTTTATAATACAAACTCTGAGCTTCAGTGGTCACTGAGATCTTCATGTTCCAAGGATCCAGTCCTCAGGTAGGACCCTGGACGATGACCAGGCCCGCTGAGCCTTCAGGGAGTAGAATCCCAACTATTCCTACAAGCACCCAAGCAGTATGAGCCCAGTGGAGAACTCAGTATTTTGCTGAACTATTAAAAAGTTTAAAAGTAGCGACGCTTTCTCTCTTGGGGTGTTGGGGCTCAAACCCAGGGCCACATGCCTGCTCAGTACACACCCGACCACTAAGCCACATTCCAATTCTCTAGAGAGACTTCTTAAACTCAACAAACAGGGGAATTTCTCAAACCCCCTCTTCTGAGTCCCAGTCCCAGCTCCTCCCAGACAAGGCCCAGAAAGACAGCTCTGAGTTACAGCAAAGCATCTAAAAAGTCGTGCTCTGCGAGTGACCAAGGAAATTCTGGCGGGACAGGGACCATGTCACAAAAAAGGAAACGAGTGAATCTGCTGCCGGAGACACCTACACATCAACCCAAGCTAAGTTGGTGACATTAAACACCAGATTCACATCCCCCTCTCAGAGACTGAATAAGAGCCCAGGGAAGTGGAGGCCAAGAAGCCGTGCTGGCAGAATCTAGCTTCTATTCCTGCTGAGAAGCAGCAGATGTCTGTGCTACTGGGAAACCATTCTCACTCCCTGAAAGTGTGAGTGGTATTTTAGTTTTCCCCTTCATGAGTCTTGGAAAAGACTGAGAAGCAAGCTCTCAGGTCCACATGGCTGATTTACACTACGGATTATGTTTCTGCTACTGCAAAGCTGAGATGTGTTATCTGCAGAGTAAGCACAGAGTAAAACCATCCTGCGTATTGGAACTCGGCACGCAAAGTGGAGCATTTTACTTTGATAGGAGACATTAACATAATCCTGTGAGCTTCGGGGGAGACACTGCTCCAGAGGGAGGAGCAGAGAGAGAGGCTGGACCTGCGAGCCTGGGGAAGCAGGAAGCGGTCAGACCTGAGACACTATGGGCAGATGGGCAAGTTACACAGTTCAACCTCAGAGCTAATGAGCACATGTGCAATATTCCTATAAGCAAGACTATCATTTTAAGTAACTGCTTGTCATAAGCACGCTCTCTAGGCACTTTCTGAAGCATTTCAAAATGTGCCTGATCCTCTACCCTAGAATGCATGCTAGCAGATGACACCATTACCAATGATACCACTTGGCTCTGGAATATAATCTTTCCTCTGAGCAGCTCAAGTGCAAACACATTCAGTCTGTACTATGCTATACCCCTAACCCTTTTAAAGTTTTGTTTTGTTTTCTTTTAAATTTTCAGGTGGGATCTTGCTAAGTCTCTAAGTTGCCCAGGCTAGGCTCAAACCTGTGATCCTCCTGCCTCAGCCTCCTAGAGTGTGGAGATTACAGGCATGCAACACTATTCCTAGTTAGCAAGTGTCCTTTCCATGGTCCATTTAACGCCATGTCTTTCATCCTTTAGAATTTGTGTGGCAATTTGACTTTTAAAATGACCCCCGAATAACGTTCAAGTGCTGCAAAGTGCAAAAAGGCCATGATGTGTCCTATGAAGAAAAACATACATTAGCCACGTCACTCAGGCACGTGTTACAGCGCTGCTGGCCAAACATTCAATGTTAATGAAACAATGGCACATGAGAAACAGCGTGAAACACACGAAACAAGTTATGTATTGGACAGCTGACAAAACATGAGATGACTAGAGGCCTGTGGGAGCCTAACCTGTGACTTCCCCCAGAGCAACGCTTCCTGGTCCTTTTCACCACTGATGGAACGGGACTCCTGTGCGTGACAATGACCACGAGTGCCAGTCCGTCATCGCAGAGCAAGCAGGAAGGGACCTGGGGGGCACGGGGCTCAGTTACTCCTAAGCTTTCTGGATCTTTGTGTACTGGGATGTAGGCAAGACTAGGGCTCTTGTCCTCATGCTGCTAATGAGTGGCAGCCTTTAGGAAGTCACCCGATGTACCTAGGTCGTATTTTCCTCGTTTCCCACAGATGACAGTGGGAAGGGGGCAGTGGGCAGGAGAGAAAGGAAAAAGGCCCACTGTAAAAGATCTCTCGGGACATTTCCAAACACCTCGCAAACGTACTGTTCTATACTGGTCCACTCTGGCCACCCCCTTGGCTGCAGGATGATCCCTCATCCACAGGCCACCATGCCATGTGGGCCTGCCCAATCTCTCTTTTTTTTTTTTGGTCTTTTTGAGACAGGGTCTCACTACGCAGTTCAGGCTGGCCTTGAGCTCACTTTGTAGCCCCGGCTGGTCTCAAACTCGCAACAATCCTCTGCCTCAGCCTCCCGAGTGCTGGGATTACAGGTGTGCGCCACCACACCCGGCTCTAGGCCTGCCCAATCCTGCTGCTTCCCAGTCTCAATTCCAGCTGGAGGGTAACTTCTCAGGGCCCCTCTGCGATGGCTGAATGCCGCAGGCCCTCCCAGTGCGCCCTAGTGCTCTTCCTTCTCGGTTTCCCTCCACCATGCATTGTCACCTAATGCACCATAGTCTGTGTGTGCCTTGCTGTCAGTCACTCTCCCACATGGGTTCTAAATTACACGACACAGGGTTTGATCTGTAGCACCTGGCTTGATTGTCCTTCAGGCTCAGTGTGTTCACACAGGCAAAGCAGAATTAGAGCGGTTCCTGGTACAGGCATTTAGCTAAAATTGAGCTATAATTATCATCATCACCAGAGCTCATTGTACTTTTCAACGTTGGTGTATGAGAAAGGTTTTATTGCACTACTCTCCAAGAAATGAAAAATCTGCAACTTTTCACCATGTGTCTAAAGCCAGCTCATTAAGCTCGTAAGTATGAAGACCCAGAAAGACCTCAATTAAAAGCATGGTGCTTACGAGCCCTAAAGAGCATTTTCAACATGTGAGTTCCCAGAGCTGACGCCTACAATTCCACTCCTACCCACCGGGCAAACGCGTCTCACCACAGCACAGAGGCTGAATACGGCCCTGGAGGCCCCAGAACCCGATCACTTCATTTCACAGATGAGTAAACCCACGGCCGTAGAGCATTAGCCAGGGCTGCTCACTGCTAACAAGGACGGGTCTCTGCCCTGAGAGCAGCGGCAGGCGTGTCGGGCCTCGGGAGTAATGGTCTTTCAGCAGTGACCTTCCACTCAGTACAGAAACAGGTCCTCACCACCAGCCCTCACGGTGCCCCAAAGACAGAGCAGATATGAATCGCCCCTCTGCTGAGACCCCGAGGCCAACTCCAGAACAGCTGGACACAGTGCGGCCTGCCTGCAACCCCAGCATTCTGCAGGTCGAGCTCAGCCTGAGCAACTTAGTGACTTAGGGAGACCCTGTCTCAAAATTAAGAAACAGAATAGTGCTGGGGATGCAGCTCAGTGTGAAGGCTGTGGGTTCAATCCTCAGTACCACACACATACACACAAACCTTTAAACAACATATCCCAAGTTCTTAGGGGGTGTGTGTGTGCATGTGTGTATATATGTATATATATATATATATATATATACACACACACATATATATATGAACGGTGTTAAAAGGAGACCATGTTCAGACTAGACTAGAACAAAGGCTAAAATCTAAATCCAGCGATGAGAAAGCATCTGAGGAACCCATGTACAGAGTGCCTGAGAAATACAAGCTGAGTTCCTAGGACAATTGCTTCCCGTTTTCCTCCTCAGCCCAAGCTGGCTGGTGTCGTGGTCAGAATACAATCTGCGCGTCCATCTGAACAAACGGCTTTGGTCCAAGTAGACTCACAGCTGCCTTTGGTTCTGAGATGGTGCCACAACCGAGTCTCAACATGGCCAGATTTTACTGTGTGCGTGTGCACGTGCGTGTGCGTATGTACAAGTGTGCACACAGGTGCTAGGAGAGAGGCACAGACCTTAAGAAGCACTCCCGATGTCAAAAACTCCTGTAAGGCTGAGAAGCACTGGCAAACACTGAAGATCACAGGAAACTGGGGGAGTCGGGGAGGGACCCAGAGCACGGCCATGGCAACAGACTCCTACGAGTCTGAGAGGTGCCCCAAGTTCAGCCCTGTCACAAAGCCTTGAGAAGGTGATGCGGCACAAGGAAGAAAGAAGCAAGCAGTAACCGGAGCAAGGCTCTGCGCACTCTTGTAAGTGGGCCAGGAGGCGCAGTGGTGCGGAGCAGGACGGGGCTGGAAGGAGGACGGAGACTTCCGGCTGTGGTCCCCGCCACGGCCCTGGGCTCCGCCACACTGCAGTCCCGGGCACAGCTCTCAGACCCAGGCGGACCAGGGCAGCAGTGACCGTAGGGAGTAGCCTTTGGCTCCTTACGGCCACCTGTGGACCACGGAGAGTCCGCTCACCAAGCGGGCCTGGGCAGGCGCAGGGATGCGAGGTCCTGCTGGCCTGCTGGGCTCAGTGGAAGCCTCGGGCCCAAACCCCCACTGCTCAACTCTTTAAGCCCCGAGACTCGGAGTCAGCCCCATTCCCCAGCTGGCTCGGAACCCTGCTTTTAGAGCTGATTTCACAGGTCAGATCCTCTCTGCTCGACTGTCAAGACTGTCAAGCCCTATCAGGGGGAAGTGACTCATCCAGCACGGGAACGACAAATATGGGCAAGCACGGGGCTCTCGGGGCCTCAGCACAGTCCCTTCCGTTTCCTCCTGTGCCTCCCCACAGGCCTCTCAAGGTCAGGTCCCCATGCGTGCTCTTTCTTCAGATCCCACAGAGCTAGGTAAGTCCCAAGCACACAGCCAGCATCTGAGAGCTAATCATTCATTTTCCCTTCAACAGAAAGATTTAGAGTATCCAGAGAGAAGTAGCACACAGAAAAAAGGAAGCCACACAAGCCCTGTCCTGTGAATTGCAAAGAAAGGTGGCAAGGATCAAGGTCAATGTCCTCAGAGAAGAATGAACAAGCGTTTGAAAGACGATGGGTGTGGTGGTACAGGCCAGTAACCCCAGCACTTGGGAGGCTGGGCAGGAGGATCAGCGTGCCTTCAAGGTCAGTCTGGGCTGTATAGTAAGTTTAAGATCAGCCTAAATTATAAAGTGAAACCTTGCCTCAAAACAAAACAAAACAACAAAACCCTCCCAAAACAAACAAAAAAATAGAAAAATATTTGAATGAATGAGTGTGGAAAAAACACCAACCCAAAGCTGTCCTTACACGAGGTCTCCGTTGAGAGACGCACTGGAATTGCACACAGAATCTAGACAATGGTAATGCTGAACGCTTAAGGAAAAGACAGCAAAGCAAAGACTCCTCTAGCAAGGGGTCACGGGTTCTCCATCCCAGGCCAAAGATGTAACAAGACTACCGGCTGGCTCTCCCTGGTGAATCTTCCCGTTTCAGGAGGGAACACTGGACCAGAAAGTCGTCCCTAGGTTTACTCTAATCTAGGTTATAATGCTGAATGCAAAGCACAACCTCTCATCCTATGGCAATGCATGTTTTTCAAATTGCCTTGGGAAGGGTCTTTCCATCCTGAGGGAGAGGATGGGCACTCACACTTCAGTGTGTAGGAGGACACAAGTATGGAGTAGCTGACATCTGCTCAGCCCCCGCTGGTGGGAAAGGGCTGTCTCTGCCTCATCGCTCAGCTGACTTCCTGACAGGGCCTCGGTTCTCTCTGGACGCTCACGCCCCTGGCAGGGAGAGGGCCCCAAAGAAGTCCAGACTGTGAACCCTGCATGGAATGGCACACCAAAGCAGGATCCTGTGCCTTGGGAATTCAGAACTTTTTTGTCGATTTTCCCTTGATGATAACTTTTTATTAAGCTAATAAAAGGTCTGGGGGATGTTTTATAGGTGCTACATTCTTTATCAACAGCCTGTCCCTTCAACACAGAGCACTGTAGTGCTGTTCAGGGCAGTGAGCCAGATCCTGCTGCAACTGCTCGTTTTCAGCTGTCCCTGTCATGGAAAATCAAGGAAAACGCCAAGGGGAAGGGCCCCGATCGAGGAGTGCAAAATCAGTCTGGGCTCTGCTGTAACATGGGGCACCTTTAATCTCAAGGAAAGTCACATAAACCTTGGAGGCCTTTTTTAAAAGCTAGTATAAAAGCCCAGGTGTCTAAAGCTCAAAGCTTTTCAACCAGGACTGAGAGCAGACTGGGCTTTAGCCAGAGGCCTGAGGGAGGGGAGGCTTGGGTTACTGAACCTGGGCGCCTCTTTTCCACTAGGGATGAAGGACTACGGAGATCCGAACTGATGAGTGTGTTACAGAAATGTGCTCTCACATAAGGCACCACGCACACTCACTCAATGCCACCAGTCAAAACACAGTTTCAAGGAGCATTATGTCTACAAGGTGAGTCAACAAATGCCCAACACCATTAGCATACAGGAAAGTCTTGATACGCATCATCACTGCCTCCAGTCTAGAAGGTAGATTAAAACTCCTGTCTAACTTATGAACTGCTACTGTCAACATTTTCACTAATAGCCAGTATGTTACCACATTATTTTCCTTCTTTGCATTTCTCTAAGATCTGGGGAGCAAAGTTTATGTTGCTTAACCTAAGCTATACATACGTAAAAAGTCTATGTGCTAAAATAATGGTTTCCAGGCTCAGAGGTTAAGGGAGGTGCTGGCCTTAGAGATCACACAGACCTGCACTGAACTAAACTCACAGCACCTTCAAGGCCTTGATCCACAGCAGCCCAACCAGCCCAATCTCATCACGAATGGCAGGACTATAGGGAACCATCACATCGGAATCTTTTAAAGAAAATCTGGCTGGTGGTGGTACACGCCTGTAATCCCAGCACTGGGGAGGCTGAGGCAGGAGGATCACTGCAAGTCTGAGGCCAGCCTGGGCTACACAGTGAGTTCAAGGCCAGCCTGAACTACATAGTGAGACGCTGTATCCAAAAAAAAAAAAAAAAAAAAAAAAGTGGATTTGTGGAAGATAAAAATTGCATTTTATGTTAGACAGGTCTGAAGAGCTATCAAAGCATCTCTAGACACAAGTGATTTGAGCTTCACAATTATACTGAAGGTTCTCAGAAGAGGCACTAGCATCATCCCATTTTTATGCATGAGAACAGTGAAGTCCAGGAAGGTTAAGTGATTTACTCAAAGTCACACAGCTCACCACTGACAGAACGGGCTAGAATGCAGGTATTGCAGCCTGCCTCACACTCTTTCTGCTTGGATACCACCCTGCATTTGGGGTAACAACTCTAGCTACTTTTTCTTTCATCATTCACTGAAATCTGGCTGCTTGAGAATGCTACTAAACACACACACACACACACACACACACACACACACACACACACCCCATCCACATACGAGAAACCATATTTATCTTTCCTCTTACTCTTTAAACAGTTGTATGTCCTCGGGTGAACTTGAGCTTATGATATGGGACGTCTGCCACAGTGAGCCCTACAGAATCACAGGAACAAGCCAAGAGCGTGCTTTGAGGGCCCCAGAAAGGGATCTACACAAACAGGAAGAAGAGCCAGCAAATCAGAGCTGCGGCCCAGCAACAGAGTGCTGGGATTCAAATCTCAGTTCCACTGCATGCCAGCGAGGGGCCCTGAGCTAGTCGCCTAACTGTGCCTCAGCCTGCTCTGGGAGAAGTGAGACAAGGCACCTCGAGAACGCTGAGGGTCACGGCTCCCCACAATCATTTACAGAGGTGGGCGACGAAGGCTGAACTTGTGGATAATGCCCTGAAGCTACCTCTGTTATCTGTGCCCACTCACACTAATGAATGCCCCTACCATCACCATGATTTCATCGGGAAGGACACGGGCTCCGCACAGGCGGGTGGTTACGTGTACAGTGCCCAGCGCGGGGCTAGAACTGGAGAAATGTTAGCTTCCTTCTCCGTCGAGCCTCTACCCTGCCAGATGGGGAAGGTCTCCGGGGAAGGCCCTCATTCTCTCATTTCTAGACCTCTAGGGAAACATGGCAGAGACGCTTACGAATGCACGCAGCAGGAATGGTGACTGGGATAGTACTTGCTCTATTTGCTAAGCAGCATATTGGTGAAGAGGAGAAAAATAAGCCCTTTCTACAAATGTATCTGTAAGCTCTAGGTTGCTACAGAGCTCAACTAAACTCCTAACTCTCATGCTCTCAGGAAAAGGGCTTTCAGGGAAACCAGATGTTCTGGGCGCCTGGTTCCATGGGCCACTCACATGAGCCTGGTTCCCAGCCCTCCTGGAGACGAGTGTCACCACTGGAACTGACCACTGACAAAGGGGCTGCAGGCGGGGGCCTGAGCAGCCAGTCTGCCGAAAGAACCAGGGCCTGTGGCGGAATCCGAAGGGACAGGTTTCAGATCTATGCCAACAGCAAGGGGTGAATGAAGCAATGTTTGGCTGGAGATCTGACAGCAAAACGTGTTGGCCCAACAGCAAGGCATGGCTTTAATGAAGTGAACTTTTATGTAAAGATCTCTTAAAGCCAACTGAAATTATTTATGTGTAACTGCTTAGCGAAATGTCTTCAAGTCACCTGCAACAGGAAGCTACTGAAATTCCATGCGCAGTTCCAAGTTACCTGCTCTCTTAATTCCAGCCACGCTGTAAGCATCATCCTGAAATATTACCATTTTCTCCACTGTATTAGTGTATCCTGTCCCCCTCCGCACGCTGACCGCCTTGCCGTAACAGCTGTTGAGAAAGACATACCAAGTGACCGGGTGACTCACTGCAGATGCACGTTGAGAGCTCTCACTCTTGGGGTCAGCTTAGAGACTGATATCCAGACCCCTGGCTACTAAAGCAATTTCCTCCTCAGCAGGGAGCCAGAGGCAGAACTCAGACTCCACCCTTTGAGACTCCGCTACAAGGCCTCACACCCTGAAGGGCATGCTGTGGGAGAGAGATGACTGTAGAGTGGCTTGATCATGAAATTATCCGAATGGTCCTGTGCAAGGAACTATTATACCTTTATCAATTTTATTCACTGGAAATAAACAAGAGGTTTTCTCATTACTACCAAAACTCCAGTGTCCTGTGTGAAGTTCTCCGGCCTGAGAGAACAATGTCTGGGATTGTTGGCTCTTTCGCAGGAAGGTTTGGAAAGCCAGGTACAGGACCCCAGGCCTTCCTAGAGGACTCAGACCTGTTCTGGGTCTGTCGGAGACTGCCCACTTCCGGTACTATCCGGGGCCCAGAACTCTGTGCCAGGATCGCAAGGAGCCAAGAGCATGTAGCTGCTGCTCAGGCACGGTCAGCATGCCCAGGGCTGCCACGGCTGCCAGCCGCTGCCCATCACCTCCCGTTTCCCACCGAGTTCCTACAGGAAGAAGCCTGCCTTTCCTTAATTAGCCTTTCCAGGCATCTGCCCACCACCAGGCCCAGCTGCCAACCGTTGGCTCACAAGGCAACTGCTCAGCAGCGCCCTTCAGAACTGGGAGGCTCGCACATGGCTGCCAATTCCTCGACTGCTCACTCGGGCACGTTAGTGACCAGACGCTAACAAGGGAAAGGAAGCGGGGTTCTGCCAGGAACACAGGCCTGTGCTTGTGTCTGTGTTGGCAAATAAAGGGGGAAAACAGCTTTGGCTAGGAGGCGAAAGTGAGACTGAAGGCCAATCATGGTGAGCGTCGGCGCGCTTGGTGAAAATCACGCTGGGCTGGGTCAGATGCTTGGCTGCGAGGCGTGCTCTGCCTCAGCCAGCTATGCGTGCCTGGATGCATCGCTGCGTCTCTCCTTCCACTCCTCCTGAAGTGGCGAGGATCCTAATCTTCCCTGTGTGAACGCCAACCCAAAAGCTACCCGGGGGAGGACAAATCCCATCCAGCCAGGCCTCTGTACATTCTCATCATTTGTCTGGGCCCTGGTTTGTTCCTTTCCCTTTCCTCTGCTTTTCTTTCCCTTTCCCTTCCTTCCCTTTGTCTTTGTTTTCCTTCTTTCACAGCACAAGAATTAAACACAGGCCCTTTGCACTGAGTTACATCCCTAGCCATCTTAAGTTTTACCTTTTAAATTTTAAAGCGGGGTCTTGCTAAGTCACTAAGTTGCCCAGGCTGGGCTCAATTTATTTTATTTACTTATTTATTTTTGTCTTTTTGAGACAGGGTCTCACTATGCAGTTCAGGATGGCCTTGAGCTCACTTTGTAGCCCAGGATGGTCTTGAACTCGCAACAATCCTCCTGCCTCAGCCTCCCGAGTGCTGGGATTACAGGTGTGAGCCACCACACCCAGATGGAAACACCATTTTTAAGAAGAGACTTTTCTCAGTGATGGGTTCATCAGATGTTCCTTCCTACCCTGGCAGCAGCACTGCCAGGAACCCACACCACAAGGAGAGGCCCTGGCAGATGGTGTACCACCAGAGAGCCCTGAGCCACCAGCAGCCATCTTGGAAGTGAATCCTCCAGGCCCAGCTGCCCTCGTGTGGATCAGAGAGGAACTGCATGGCTGAATCCTCAGCTCTTAGCACAGCGCATGCACTTACTCACTGCCTGGCTGTTGCCTGTTCCTTGAAGCCAGGGCCCATATCTGTTCCCCTCTGTAGCAGGACTGGTAGTAATGACCGATACATAAAGACTGCTTATTATGTGCTGAGGATTGTCCCAAGCAGTTGGCATACAGGGTTTCTTATGTTATAACATATCCACCCAATGTTCACAATAGCTATGTGACTATTATTACCCTCATTCTACAAGTGAAGAAACTAAAGCCACAAAACTCACTCAAGGTCACCCAGCTAGCAACCTACAGAGCCTGTCTTTGAACACAGGCAGTCTGGGTCCAGAGCCTGCATTCTTAACCATTATACCACACATTAAGCACATGTGTTCCTTCAGGATTAACCATTCAATACATGCTTCTGATTCAATTAATGAATCAGCAATGTAAATCAAATCCAAACTTCTCTCATGGATCAGAATTTCTGGGGAATAATCTAAACCACATGAATAAAAATCAATTATAAGTACTATATGCAGCTATTAAATCCCATATAAATGCTAATTAATGATTATGCATTTGCTATACAGACCAGAAATAAATCTGAATGAGAAAAGACACTCCCTCCCACTTCCTGTTTATCTATTAGTGCTAATTTCATCAGTACCCTGCTAATATAATTACTTCATGAAAATCTATGCTAATAGGAACCAAAGGAGGGCTCGGATAAATTAGGCTTACAGATGAATGAACATTTGAATCTCCAGTTTATTCACCATTTGTTTTGGAAAGTTTCTCTGTCAAACCACTAACTGATTGGTATCAACCTCTTCCCCTTTCTCCCCATCTGGGAGAATAAGACAAGCTCCAGTGCCTGGGTAAAGAGATCTCTAAGCAGCTGAGCCCTGGTTGCCGATGGGCATGAAAGAAACAGAAGGTACTGTGCAGAAAGACTGTGTCGTTTCCCTGCAGAAGATGCACAAAAATGCTGACTTATTTTGATGAGGAACCAACCTTACAACGTTGTTATTCAAAATAGGTACTGTAGGCCTGCAGCATTATCGTGACTGGGAGAGCTTAGTGGAAATGCAAAACTTGTCCCACCCTAGACTGAATGAAAATTTGCCAAGTTTGGTAAAGTTGGAAAAGCATCGCAAAGGATAGGGCCACATGAGTCAGGGTGAGGATCTGAAGGGGTCTGACCTCAAGCAATGACCTGGCAGTCAATGACCATTCCAACCTCCAACAACTCTACCCGCCCCCCAGATACTTGGGCAGCTAAAGTGATCTGAAGCCCAGGGAATCCATAGGTCAGGACAGTGGCTCTTGGGCTTGGGAGTAACATGTATGGGACTTTGGATACCAGTTCCCACTGCTACCAGTTACTGGTTTATCATACATGTGGCAAAATAAATCATTTAATCTCTTCAAAATATCAGTTTCTTATCTACAGTTTGGGAAGGTAACTGTGATGCTTTGTGTTTGCAAGAAAACTGCAGGTACATGCCTGAGCAGCACACAGTGCCCACGGAGTGTTGGGGAGTCTCTCTGTTGCCTGATTCGAGGCCCACTTTCTCTCCTTCTCCAGACTTGCATGCAAATCCGACAGAGCCATGTCATTCCTCGATGCTATGAATCAGGATGCTACATTTCATCTGCAATCTTAAAACTTCTCAGAACCAGAAGTGGCTTCTAATATGACATACGCACTTTACAGATGAGGAAGGTGAAACCCAGACAGTGTGATGGTTGAGACAATATAAGCTTTCTTACCCATTTCTTTTACTGTGTATTTCAAAGAGAATGTTCTAAAAACCACTTTCTTGAAAGTATCATGGGGGCTGGGGATTTAGCTCAGCGGCAAAAGCGCCTGCCTGGCAAGCGCAAGGTCGTGAGTTCGGTTCCCGGTACCGGAGAAAAACAAAAAAA